>NC_073410.1:17154021-17386521 GCF_028641065.1 Leucoraja erinaceus | reverse complement strand
ACTCCACCCCCCACCCACCACTTGCTCCACTCACATTGCATTCAGATTTCCAGCCCATTCACTTTGATAAAGATTGTTCCCCGTGTGCGCTTTTTGCACAGGAACATTGGCATCCCCCCCCCCCCCCCCACACCCCCCCTCCCCGCCCCCCGGCCCTCCCGGCTAGGGCAGATCCCACCCCACCCTCTTTACCTCTCCCCTCGACCAGCTCACTCCAGTGGAAATCTAGAAACAATAACAAAGGAGCATACATCACACATTAAACCGTGACATACTCGCTGGGAAGGGGAGAGGATTTACGAGGATGTTGCAAGAACTCGAGAGTCTGAGCAATAGGCAGATGTTGAGCAGGCTGGGTCTCTAATCTTTGGAGCGCACAAGGATGAGGGGTGATCTTATAGAGTTGTACAAAATCATGAGAGGAATAGATCAGGTAGATGCACAAAGTATCTTGCCTGTAGTAGGGGAATCGAGAGCCAAAGGACATTGGTTTAAGGTGAGGGGGGGAAAGATTTAATAGGAACCTGAGTGGTAACTTTTTTACACTAAGGTTAGTGGGATATGGAATGAGCTGTCAGAGGAGGTAGTTAAGGCAGGGACTATCGCAACATTTAAGAAACATCCAAGTACCTGGATAGGACAGGTTTAGAGAGATATGGGCCAAATGCAAGCAGGTGGGACTAGTGTAGATGGGACATGTTGGTCAGTGTGAGCAGGTTGGGCAGAATGGCCTGTTTCCACACTGCATCACTCTATGACTGTGACACATCTTCAACTATTACACTCAGACCACCTCTGGACACGGAGACGTCAACGTTCAGAGACGTTTTCCTCGGGCGGAGAACATTAAAACTAGAGGGCGCGGGCTTAAGATGAGAGAGATTTAGGAGGGACGTCAGGGCCAATGGTCCATATCTGGAATGAGCTGCCAGGGGAAGCTATAGAAGCGGATACAATGATGACTTTCAAAAGACATTTGTGCAGATATATAGATGGGGTTTAGAGCGCTATGGGGCAAATACAGGAAAATGGTTCTAGCCCAGAATGCCAACCAGGCCGGCATGGACAAGGTCTTTGTTTCCAGCCGCTGAATGGAAGGGAGCTTGGTTTGTGTGATGGTTGGGAGAGAGAATGGTCCGGGAGGAAGAGAGGGAAAGGGGGGGCAGGAGATGGGCTGCTGGTTCCCCCCCTGGGAATCCCCCCCGCTGGGGCAGATCCCCTCTCCTTACCTCTCCACTCGACGGACCGACTACAGAAGAGGTCGTCTGGAACCATGAACAAAACAGCTGAGATTAGATGTGTAACCGTAGGTTGCCGAACCGTCATAGAAACATAGAAAATAGGTGCAGGAGTAGGCCATTCGGCCCTTCGAGCCTGCACCGCCATTCAATATGATCATGGCTGATCATCCAACTCAGTATCCCGTACCTGCCTTCTCTCCATACCCCCTGATCCCTTTAGCCACAAGGGCCACATCTAACTCCCTCTTAAATATAGCCAATGAACTGGCCTAGATGTTTGGCCTCATTGTGATCCCCCCCATATTTTACAACCAATTCACCTGGTTAGTTCTACCAAGTGTGTGTGTGTTAGTGTGAGTGTGAATATGTGGGTAGGTGGGAGTGTTAGTGTGAATGGGGGGCTGCTGTTCCCTTCCCCCCCTCCCCCCCTTCCCCTCCCTCCCAGATCCTCCCTCCTTACCGCTCCACTCGACGGGCCGACTCCAGAAGAGGTCGTCTGGGAACATGAACAAAGCAGCAGAGATCAGACGTGGAACCATGACACACTCTCACACACTCACACTCACCCATACACCCACACACACACCCTACACACACAACCTCCTACACACTAACACACACACACTCACCCATACACCCACACACACACCCTACACACACAACCTCCTACACACTAACACACTCACACTCACACCCATACACCCACACACACACCCTACACACACAACCTCCTAAACACTAACACACACACACCCCCACACCCGCACACACACTCACACACATACACACACACCCACACACACACACACACACCCACACCCACACCCACACCCACACTCGCACTCACGCTCACACTCACTTGCACACACTCTCTCACACGCATACTCACACACACTCGTGCCCACACTCACACTCATACACACTTGCACACACACTCACTCACATACTCACATGCACACTCACGCCACTCATACACACCACACACTCACACGCACTCACACATACACTCACACGCACGCCCACATCTCCCACACTCACTCGCACACACACATTCACACATACCCACACTCACACATCTACAGTCACACACACCCATGCACAATCACACTCATACACACACACACACACTCACACACGCATACACACTCATGTCCACACACACTTGCGCTCACACACACACATACTCACTTGTACACACACTAGCTCACACATATACTTACTCACACACACACTCACCCTCACGCCCACACTCACATACATTCACACCAACTCACACCCACATACTTGCACTCATACACACAATTACACTCACACCCACACTCACACACATGCCCACACACGCTCACATACATTCACACCCACACACTCACACTTGCACTCATTCACACTCACTTGCACACATGCACTCACACATATACCCACTCCTACATACACTCATGCTCATGGCCATACTCACATACACTCACATTCACACTCACTTGCACACACATACACTCACATTCACGCCTACACGCACATTTACACACACTCACATTCACAATCGCATGCACACACTCCCACTCACACTTACTTGCACACACACTCGCTCACACAGACTCTCACACACACATACTCACCCACACACACACTCACGTGCACACCCACAATCACATACACTCACATTCACACAAAAATTCACACCCACCCTCACACCCACACCCACACACACTAACACCCATACTTACACCAGCACATACACTCAAATTCACACCCAGGCTCAAACTCACACTCACACACTCTCAAGTTTAAATTACATTTTAAAATACATTTTTCCCAGTAGACAAATGGATGGCAAGAGTTTGGATGGATATGGGCCAAATGCAGGCAAATGGGATGAGCCCAGAATGCCAACATGGTCAGCGCGGACAAATTGGGCCGAAGGGCCTGTTTCCATGCTGTAGAATTCTGTGGTCAACATAAAATCAACTCAGTGGCTCACCTGTGGAACATGTTGAAGCATTTACCCCCTTAAATAACTGGTCCACATTACGTTTGTTCCTAACCCCGTTAGTCTGTTTATAACAGGGAACAGCTTTCCTTACGTGGATTTGCATGGACAGGGTGCGCTGGGGTCGGGGTTATATCAAATAACTCCACGGGCAAAGGTCAAAAAATCCAGTCCAGCACCAGCTTGCGCTGGGTTATCTTCCTTGCAGATATTCTTCCAGTTCCCTTCTGAATTCTATCTTTAATCCTCCTCCACTCCCCCCCCCCCTCCCTCCCAGATCCTCCCTCCTTACCGCTCCACTCGACGGGCCGACTCCAGAAGAGGTCGTCTGGGAACATGAACAAAGCAGCAGAGATCAGACGTGGAACCATGACACACTCTCACACACTCACACTCACCCATACACCCACACACACACCCTACACACACAACCCTCTACACACTAACACACTCACACTCACCCATACACCCACACACACACCCTACACACACAACCTCCTAACACACACTCACCCATACACACACACACACCCCACATACACATACACACACACACATACACCCACATACACACCCCCACATACACACACACACACCACACACACACACACACACCCACACACCACACACACCACACCCACACCCACACTCGCACTCACGCTCACACTCACTTGCACACACTCTCTCACACGCATACTCACACACACTCGCGCCCACACTCACACTCATACACACTTGCACACACACTCACTCACATACTCACATGCACACTCACGCCACTCATACACACCACACACTCACACGCACTCACACATACACTCACACGCACGCCCACATCTCCCACACTCACTCGCACACACACATTCACACATACCCACGCTCACACATCTACAGTCACACACACCCATGCACAATCACACTCATACACACACTCACACACACACACTCATGTCCACACACACTTGCACTCACACACACACACACTCACTTGTACACACACTAGCTCACGCATATACTTACTCACACACACACACTCACCCTCACGCCCACACTCACATACATTCACACCAACTCACACCCACACACTTGCACTCATACACACAATTACACTCACACCCACACTCACACACATGCCCACACACGCTCACATACATTCACACCCACACATTCACACTTGCACTCACTCACACTCACTTGCACACACGCCCTCACACATATACCCACTCATACATACACTCATGCTCATGGCCATACTCACATACACTCACATTCACGCTCACTTGCACACACATACACTCACATTCACGCCCACACGCACACTTACACACACTCACATTCACAATCGCATGCACACACTCCCACTCACACTTACTTGCACACACACTCGCTCACACAGACTCTCACACACACATACTCACCCACACACACACTCACGCGCACACCCACACACACTAACACCCATACTTACACCAGCACATACACTCAAATTCACACCCAGGCTCAAACTCACACTCACACACTCTCAAGTTTAAATTACATTTTAAAATACATTTTTCCCAGTAGATATATGGATGGCAAGAGTTTGGATGGATATGGGCCAAATGCAGGCAAATGGGATGAGCCCAGAATGCCAACATGGTCAGCGCGGACAAATTGGGCCGAAGGGCCTGTTTCCATGCTGTAGAATTCTGTGGTCAACATAAAATCAACTCAGTGGCTCACCTGTTGAACATGTTGAAGCATTTACCCCCTTAAATGACTGGTCCACATTACGTTTGTTCCTAACCCCGTTAGTCTGTTTATAACAGGGAACAGCTTTCCTTACGTGGATTTGCATGGACAGGGTGCGCTGGGGTCGAGGTTATATCAAATAACTCCACGGGCAAAGGTCAAAAGAATCCAGTCCAGCATCAGCTTGCGCTGGGTTATCTTCCTTGCAGATATTCTTCCAGTTCCCTTCTGATTTCTATCATTAATCCTCCTCCCCCCCCCCCCCCCCCCCCCCCCCCCCCCCCCCCCACTTGCTTGCTCCACTCAGAGTGCATTCAGATTTCCAGCTCATATACTTTGATAAAGATTGTTCCTTGTGTGCGCTTTTTGCCCAGGAGCAATGGTATCTCCCCCCCCCCCCCCCCCCCACTGGGGCAGATCCCCCCTCCTTACCTCTCCACTCGACGAGCCGACTCCAGAAGAGGTCGTCTAGAGACATGAACAAAGCAGCAGAGATTAGACGTGGAACCATGACACACATATCCCACACACACTCACACTCACACGCACACTCACATCTCCCAAACACACTCACACCCACACTCACACTCACCCTCACATATCCCACACACAATCACACTCACACTCACACTCACACCATCTCTGGCACCAACAGGACATCAACGCGGTAGAGTTGCTGCCTCACAGCGCCAGAGACCCGGGTTTGATCCTGACTATCGGTGTTGTCTGTAGGGAGATTGCATGTTCTCACTGTGACCCGTGTGGGTTTTCTCCGGGTGCTCTGGTTTCCTCCTACATACCAAAGACGTGTGGGTTTGTAGGATAGTAGGCTTTGGTAAAATTGTTAATGGTCCCTAGGATTGTGTTAGTGTGCAGGGATCGCTGGTCGGCGCGGATCGGTGGGCTGTTTCCAATCTGTATCTCTAAACTAAAATCAACACAGTGCCTCATCCGCGAGACATATTGAGCCATTTACCCCTTTAAATGACATGTTCACATTATGTTTGTTCCCAACCCCATTAGTCTGGTGATAACAGGCGGTGAAGCTACAGCTTTCTTTACATGGATTTGCATGGATGGGGTGTGCTGGGGTCGGGGTTATATCAAATAACTCCATAAGAAAAGGTAATAAAATCCAACTGAGCAGTAGCTTGCTAAAGCCCCGTGCACCAGATCAGTTTTCATTCCCACAATGAGCTCATGTTCATGTCATAGGAGCAGAATTAGGCTATTCGGCCCATCAAGTCTACTCCGCCATTCAATCATGGCTGATCTATCTCTCCCTCTCAAGCTCATTCTCCAGCCTTCTTTCCAAAACCCCTGTCATTCTTACTGATCAAGAATCTATCTATCTCCACCTTAAAAATATCCATTGACTTTGCCTCCACAGCCGTCTGTGGCAATGAATTCCACAGATTCATCACTCTGTGACAAGAGAAATTCCTCCTCATCTCCTTTCTAAAGGTATGTACTTTAATTCTGAGGCTATGGCCTCTGGTCCTAGACTCTCCCACTAGTGGAATCATCCTCTCCACATCCACTCTATCCAGGCCTTTCATTAATCGGTCAGTTCCAATGTGGTCCCCTCTCATCCTTGTAAACTCCAGCGAGTACAGTCCCAGTGCAGTCAAACGCTCGTCAAACATTAACCCAATCATTCCCGGGATCATTCTCGTAAACCTCCTGTATCCTCTCCAGTGCCAGCACATCCTTCCTCAGATCTGGGGCCCAAAACTGCTCACAATATTCCAAATGCGGCCTGACCAGCGCCTTATAGAGCCTCATCTTTACATCCCTGTTTTTGTATTCTAGTCCTCTCAAAATAAATGCTAGCATTGCACTTGCCTTCCTTACTACCGATTCAACTTGCAAATTAACGTTTTAGGAATCCTGCACCAGCATTCCCAAGTCCCTTTGCACATCCGATTTCCCAATTAATGGTATACATGATAGTTTTTTTTAATATGTTTGTCAGTCATAGGAGCAGAATGAGGCTATTCGGCCCCTTGAGTATACTCCACCATTCAATCATGGCTGGTCTATCTCTCCCTCTCAGTGTTGAGCTGGCTGTGGAGTTTGCACTTGGCAGGCAGTGCCGACAGGTTGTGGCCCATGGGAGGAGGGTGGGCTGAGGGTGGTGGGTTCAAGACCAGTGGAGTGTAAGAGGAGGTGTGTCTGGGGTGGGGAGGTGGCGGGGATACAGGAGTAGTGAGTTGGTGCGTGAGCTACTCGTGTTCCTCCACTCATTCTCGAGAGAAGATAACCTTCCGCCTCTTTCTCAGAACGACACTCCCCGCTGTCGCAAGCCTCCACATCTCAGACCCACCCTGAAGGACGTCCCTTATGTTTATTACTGTAAGAGGGAATTGCATGCTCTACCCACACCCTGTATCTGGCTTTACTCAGATAGGCACAGACACAAAATATAACAGCTCATAGATCAGTGGTGTGTCTATCGAACAAGTCGGTTTATTGAACACATTAACAGTGCGCATTACTAAACACTCTGAGAGAACCCAAAGTGTTTCTGAGATCCACAGTACCTACAGCATTTTTATTTTCTCATGACACCATGGTTACTCACAGATTTGCAATATGTCACCATTTCTATGGATGTACGGAAACTTAATTATTTCTTCTATGTAAAGCACTTTGGTTTCAACGCGAGTTGATTTAAATGTGCTATATAAATAAAATGCACTTACTTACTTACTTACTTTCTGCAGAATTATCTTTAACGCCACACTTTCTGTTACCGTGAGAATCTCTCACCCATAGATACCATGGATGTTAATCAGCTGTACTCTCTGGGTTGCAATGGATAAAAACCTAAACAGAACTGCAAACAGTTATCGCCCCTCAATAAATAAGGAAGCCTGCTGTTCATCAGAGTGCATTCGTTTTATTGTGTAGGAAGGAACTACAGATGGTAGTTTAAACCAAAGATAGACTCAAATTACTGGAGTAACTCAGCGGGACAGGCAGCATCATTGAGAGAAGGAATGGGTGACGTTTCGGTGCGAGACCCTTCTTCAGACTGATTAGTTTTATTACTTTATACTATTTACAACCCACAATGTTTACCTTACTTAAACTAGCTGTGTCGTGAAAGCTAAAGACATTGACACATCTATTTATTACAGTCATAACATCCGATGGTGGCCATCTTTCCTCTCCTGGTTCCCAGCTTGTCAGTTTTAGTGTTAAACTAACTATGGCCTATTCGGCTTCTTATCATTTCCAAATGACCGACAACAATCATCCACAGGCCGAGCAATGGGTAGATGCACAGAGTCTCTTGCCCAGAGTGGGGGAATCGAGGGCCAGAGGACATAGGTTCAAGGTAAAGGGGAAAGATTTAATAGGAATTTGAGGTGTAACTTTTTCACACAAAGGGTGGTGAGTGTATGGACCAAGCTGCATTAGACTGAAGAAGGGTCTCGACCCAAAACATCACCCATTCCTTCTCTCCAGAGATGCTGTCCGTCCCGCTGAGTTATTCCAGAATTTTGAGTATCTTCGATTTAAACCAGCATCTGCAGTTCTTTCCTACATGAGCTGCCAGAGGATGTAGTTGAGGCTGGGACTATCCCAATGTTTAAGAAACAGTTAAACAGTTGCATGGATAGAACAGGTTTGGAGGGTTATGGATCAAATGCAGGCAGGTGGGACTAGTGTAGCTGGGACACGTTGGCTGGTGTTGGCAAGTTGGGCCGAAGGGCCTGTTTCCATGCTGTATCACTCTGTGACTCTAATAGGCCCAAACCATGTAAACAAATAGGCATGTGGTGACCAGGAGCAGGCCATGTCTCATTCACATCCTCAATCAGTGAATAACCTGGGTTAGGACACCTGGTGGTACCAGCTAGCCCAGCTACATATCTAGCTGTGAGCTGGACACAAAGTGCTGGAGTAACTCAGTGGGTCAGGCAGCATCTCAGCAGAGACACGATGGGTGATGTTTCTTCAGGGACATGATCCGAGTTACTCCAACACTGTGTATCTATCTTCAGTATATATCATCATCTGCAGTTCCTTTCTATACAATCCAGGTGTGAGATTCAGTTTAGATTAGATTAGTTTAGTTTAGTTTAGTTTATTGTCACATGTACCAAAGTACAGTGGAAAACTTTGTGTTGCGTGCTAACCAGTCAGCAGAAAGACTACACATGATTACAATCGAGCCGTCCACAGGATAAAGGGAATAACATTCAGAGCAAGATAAAGTCCAGTAAAGTCCGATTAGAGATAGTCCGAGGTTCTTCAATGAGGTAGATGGTAGCTCAGGACTGCCCTCTAGTTGTTGGAGTTTTACTTTGGGAGGTCAAGTGTAAGGGGAACATTTACAATTAATTTAAATATACACAGCATTGATGTACAGAGGGATCTTGGGGTCAAAGTCCATAACTCCCTGAAAGTGGCAACATGTTGAAAAAGGGGTAAAGGTGGCATAGGTATGCTTGTCTTCATTGGTCACGGCATTGAGTCTGAGAATCAGGATGTCAGGGCACATCTTTATAGGACTATGGTTAGGCTACATTTGGAGTACTGTGCATATAGGGTTGTAAGGCAGCAACTCTACCGCTGCGCCACTGTGCCGCCCATAGAAGATGGAAACCGCCCTTCAGCCCGACTAGCCCATGCTGACTTGTCCCACCTGCCTGATATGACCCATATCCCTCCAAACCTGCCCTCCACATTCCTCACTGTGATGGAAGGCGAAATAAAGTTAGTTGACGGGACGATCTTGACTCCCGTAGCTGGCAGTGTTTGGGCTCTCCGCATCGGGGCAATCAGGCCCTGGGTCGGGACCAGCCGAGCCTCGGCGTCATTGATGCTCCGGACTAGCCTCTTCCGAGACTGCGAGCTCTTGATGGTAAGTCCACAGGCCGCGGCTGGAGTGATCCCAGGCAAGGGATCAGCTCCAATGTTAAGTCCACTCCCCGCGGTGGGGCTCAAGTCCGCCTGAGGAGGCCTCCATCTCCATCGATGGTAAGCTGCAGAGCGACTGGAGATGAGTGTGAAGAGGGGCTCCGACCAGAAATGTGCCACCTATCCATGTTCTCCAGGGATGCTGCCTGACCCACTTGAGTTACTCCAGCATTTGAGTTGTAAACCAGCTCCTGCAGTTCCTTGTTTCTAAATCACACCTTCCCCACAAATAATCTACACCCCTCCGCCCATCTCTCTGCTCAACAAACGGACCCTGTAGCTCACCTTTGACCCTTGCTACTCCACTCCCAGTGGTAGTAGTGACATCCCTCCTGGGTAGACGGGTCTCGACCCATAACATCATCTATGCATATTCTCCACAGATGCTGCCTGAGCTGCTGGGTTACTACAGCATTTCGTATCTATCTTCCTCCTGGTTATGTTTGGGTTGAGGGAACAGTTCCCACTGCTCTCCAAACTTCTTTGAACCACCTGCTTTGTCCACAACTTCCCCCCCCCCCGCTCGCACCTGGCGTGCTTCCTCTCTCTGGCACGCTGGGTGGCGTCTCCGCACACACAACAACTTCACCCGTGTAAGAGCGAAGGGCCTGAAGCCTCATTGAAACGTACAGAATAGTGAAAGGTCTGGATAGAGTGGTTGTGAAAAGGATGTTTCCACTATTGGGGGAGTCGAGGACCAGAGGTCACAGTCTCAGAATAAAGGATGTTCTTTTAGGAAGGAGATGAGGTGACATTTCTTTAGTCAGAGGGTAGTGAATCTGGAATTTTACTTTGTAGTCACGTGAGTGACTACGTGAAGAACCCGTCCAGCACGCATGCGCTTCATGAGCGTTCACGCAGATGCAACAACGAAGAACGGGAGTACGAGCGCTCCCGCTACAAGCCTGAAAGAATGGACCGTTAGGTAAGTACTTACCCACAGGTTCAAACTCACAACTTTGCTCCTCTTTGTTGCTCTAGGGGAAACTGCAGAGAGCAAAGCAGAACAGAGGGAAGCGGCCCCCGTTCGACTCCAGGGAAGGAGCGTTCCGTCAGTGGAGGGGGGAGAGGCGGCAAACGGGACCGCACACGCTGCGGTCCACAGTCGGGGTACTGAGCCGATGCCCAGTCCGCTAACAGCTGTCTGACCAACAGCAGCGGACTGGAGGGAAACTCAAAAACCGGCCGGTAACCCCTGCATACTCCCGACAAGGAGACTCGCCGCCCGAGAACCGCAGATGCCGCCCGAAAACAGCAGGCAGCCTCGAGAGCAAAGTCAGCGACCAAACCTCAGGCTGGAGACAGACACGCAAGATGGAACCGGCATTTCAAACTACCGCCCGAGAGCAAGTAAGTGTCTGTTCTCCAAGCCTAGAGTAAGGTCATGGAGTAAAAAACTCCAGCGAGACTTGCCTCGGGAGTTGGGGCAAGCTCGCCAAGGGAGCATAACACTCCCGCTCCAGTGCACTAACAGCACTGGCCATCTCCCTTATCGAGGGATCGATGGCGACCAGGGCTGGGCTGGTCAAGAAGAGGGGTCACTGGCTGAACAACATCGGGAGTATGCTTGAGGTACAGGATCAGGAAGAGCTGCTGGGTGTGGCCGCTATGTGGCTACACCACGAGCGAGATGGCCTTTTCAGTCTAAACTGACGGCCAGCTTACTACCTGTTTTTTCCAAAAAACCTCTCCAAGACAGGTAGTCATGAGGCGTTGGATTTCATCACGCCTCCCCCAAATTGCATTTACTCAAAGTGCCCACCATTATTGGGGGGTACATTGAGCTGGGCATTTAAAAACCCAAATATCGTAAATTGCATTTGATACCCCTGACGTCGGCTATCATTTTCACATGCTCATTCCAGAGGGGCAGGGTAGTATGGCAAAACACCTGACCCTACTGTTCACAGTATGCTCCGCAACTTCTCGAAGGAAGTCATAAAACCTGCCCTCAACCTAAAAAATTCACAGGACTGTGAAAACGCCGACCTCACAACCACAGATCCTGCTATCTGGCAAAGTTACCAAACCAAGCCTAAAAAAACTGGACGAAGTGTCCAAGATATTCGGCATCATGAGGGCAGGGCCTGGAATGAGCACCACACAAAACCAGACAGCAGTACCTCCACGCGTCCACCAGTAGGCGTCTACTTAACGGTACTGGTGAAAGCTCGGGGCCCGCAAGCCAGCCCCCGTAAGCCTTTTCAGGCCAGGTTTCAGAGCGGGCCCCATGGAAAATGCCCATACCACAAACAACAGTGAAGAACCAGATAAATAATGTTTTCACACACCATCACATAAAAGGTGAGTAGGGTTTTGTACTAAAAGGTGAAGGGTTTGGGGGGGGGGGGGGGGGGGGGGGGGGGTTGGAATCATGAAGAACTATCACACTTGGTAGTTATATACCAAAAGTATTCAAGGGTAAAAATTGAATTAAGAAACTTGCCACCAGTTCAGCATGCACCCCAAAGGGGTCTACCCTCCCACTAAAAAAGAACATGAGGGACTAGCTATCTGGAGAAGATATACAAAGGGGTCATAAAGAAGTCTAATATGAGCCTTTGGTACCAAAAAACCCAAAGATGGTGAATGTCACACCATCATTGACTTAACCACTTGAGTATTTTCACCAGGTATACACACTTTATGGAAACTTGTTACTGCTAACCATGGATTTCCTAGGATACTTTATGGTAGACATCGACTTAAAAGATGCATACTATTCAGTACCCATTCATAAAAGATTTTCGGAGACACCACAATTTACCTGGATGGGGTAACTATGGCAGTATAAATTATTGACAATGGCTAAATATGAGCCAAAACTGTTTCCAGATATTCAAACCAGCCCTGACACTATGAAGGAACATATCGTCATGGCATGTCTCTATGATATTAACGACAGACAAATCCATGGAAATAGCTAAATCAGCAGCATTAGCTACTAAAACTTATTTAGCCTGGGCTCTGTCATATTATCCAGATAAATCTACGTTGACACCATCCACAACTATTGACTATCTGGTATTCAATTAACTCTACCCACTCATCTATAACATTGCCATAAGGAGAGTCAGCGTATGGCACAACCTGTAACAATTAATGGTAACAATCAACCAACCATTCAACAAAGTGGCTAGAGTAATTGGGAATTAGTAGCAGCATTACCAGCTACTTAACGAACCTTTCCATTAGAGCTAAGGTGCTAGTGTTTAAACAAAATAACCCATACCCAGAACATGGTGGCAAATGGACTAATCTGGAGTCATCACATAGACACTGGGCATAAAACCTAGTTGGAAATATTGAGTACGTTCTATTGGTAAAAGCATATTGTTCAGTAGTGCACCATTTTGCATGTTGGTTTATAAATTAACAACATCACAGTGGTGGCATATACCAAGCACTTGGGCGGAATAAAATCGATATCATGTGACAATTTATTTAACAATTGGTAACCATATGTCGTCAAACATATTTGACCATCAGCAACTTACCTACCAGGTGAGCTAAATACTGTAAACAGACATATTAAACCAAAGTATTTGCTGAAATTACAAAGCAATATGGAACACCAGATATCGATTTCCTTGTATTCCAATTGAATCACCACGTACTGATGTATGTCGCATGAAACCAAACTTTGAGGCAGCGGCAATGGATACATTCCCGCTGAACTGGGGGGGGGATCTAATCTCTATGTTCTTCCCTTTTCTACCTCATCAGTCAGGTACTACGGCCTCATCAGTCGGGTACTATGCAAAATACAGATGGACTCTGCTTCAGGTACTTTGATAGTACCCGACTAAACCCACAGTCACGGTTCCCAGTGGTCCTCGACATGGTCATTAAAACCCTAATGATTTCCCAATAGCCCAGACTTATCAACTCACCCAGTTTCAGGCATAAGCCACCCATGCCACGATAAATTAAACTACTGGGTTGCAGATTTGAAAAGACCACTGCTGGGCCTGGGTTGCAGAACTGGGAAGACCACTGCCGGGCCTGGATTTGTCAGACAGCACTATCGACACGATGACAGCATCCCATCGCATATCCACTAGGGAACATACTTGGCGAACATCAAGAAGTGGGAAGATACTGTTCAAATACAGGAACTACATATTCAACTACAACTAAACCTGTACTGGAGTTCCTGGCAGGTCTTCACCACAATGAAGGACTCAGCTACTGCACCATCACTACAGCCAGAAGTGCTTTGTCAGCCTACTTAACTCAGGCACCAGGACAACAGGCCATAGGGTACCACCCGCTGGTGATCAAATTCAGGAGAGGCATATTCAACTCTAATCCCCCAGACCTAGGTACACACAAATCTGGGATGTCAGTGTGGTCCTGATGTACCTTAGGGGATGGTCACCAGCCAGGTCCCCCACCCTGGAACAGCCCACCCTGAAGACAGTCATGCTGATGGCCTTGTCTCAGCACAAAGAGTCCAGTTCCTCCATCTACTACGATTGGACAATATGGTTATAACACCAGACCGTGTCACATTTACTATTCAGGGGTTGGTCAAGCAGAGCAGACCAGGAACATCAGGTCCAGTCATGGAATTCCGGGCATACCCACCTGAACCACGGTTATATGTCATGACCCACTTATTGAACTACATCGACACAATAAGAAATCCCCGAGGGAGAGAAAAAGCCTTATCGGTCAGCCACAAGAAACCTCATGGTTGGGTGACGAGCCAAACTATCTGAAGTGGCCCAAGCAGGTACTGGGAGTTGCTGGAGTAAATACTAACGTGTATAAATTTTACTCCACCAGGGCAGCATCCACATCGGTGACTAAGAGGATGGACGTGCCTATGGACCACATCCTGGCTACAGCGGGGTGGTCTAGGGAGTATACATTCCAAACTTTTATAACAAGCCGCTGGCAGAACCTGTATCGTTTGCAGAAAAGTATTAGAATCTGCAAATATATAATTTAAGCCCGGGGGAGCATTTGTCTTGTTATTGTTGATAACACCATTATTGTTTTACAAACAGATTCGTGGTTGATTACGATAACATACTTCCTCCCTCGAATGACTTCGGCAGCGAGTGAAGTATGAACTGTTACACGGTTTGAAATCACAGAGCTTTAAAATCTTCACGTAGTCACTCACGTGACTCCGAAGTAAAATAGTAAGATTAAACGAGAATTTACCAGTTTGAAGTTTGATCTGTATTTTATGAGGAGTTACGATGAGGGATTACGTGCCCTCCGCTCCCACCCTCAATTATAGAGATCAACTGGTATTTTTAGTTCTCCTTTTTCTTTACTATGTTTATTTCAATTATTGTGTTTCCTGTGATTCCACACCGCTGCTTTGAAGTATATCGCGCATGCGTGCTGGACGGGTTCTTCACGTAATCCCTCATCGTAACTCCTCATAAAATACAGATCAAACTTCAAACTGGTAAGTTCTCATTTAACCTTACTATTCTTTGCCACAGAAGGCTGTGGAGGACAAGTCAGTGGATATTTCAAGGCAAAGATGGAGAGGCAGGTAGTGTAGAGATATATTTTAAGGCAGAGATAGATAGATAGATTCTTGATTAGTACATGTGTCAGAAGTTATGGGGAGGAGGCAGGAGAATGGGGTTAGGAGGGAGAGATAGATCAACCATGGTTGAATTGCGGAGTAGACTTGATGGGCCGAATGGCCTAATTCTACTCCTATTCTCTATGACCTTTATTTATGAGGTGTTACCGGGAGCAGTGAGCACCTCGGCCTCGATCGTTCATGTGTAAAATCATGAGGAGAATGAGTAGGGGGATGCACAGAGTCTTTTACCCAGAGTGGAAACCAGAGAGCATAGACTGGAGGCGACAGAGGAAAGATTTAGAGATACAGCCTGGAAACAGTATGCTCATAAGTAATCGGAGCAGAATTTGTCCATTCGGCCCATCAAGTACTACTACGCCATTCAATCATGGCTGATCTAGCTTTCATGCTGACCCCATTCTGCCCTTCTTTCTAAAAGCTGGCACTGTTTTGCAAAATAGTATTTCTTCCAACTTTTCAAAGATGTTACTTGCATATAATATAATTATTCATGCACAGTTATTGAGGTGATGGTCATAGAGTTATAGAATCGTTCAATGTGGAAACAGGCCCTTTGACCCATCTTGCCCACTCCGATCAACATGCCACATCTACACTAGTCCCACATGCGTGCGTTTGGCCCATATCCCTCTAAACCTTTCCTATCCACGCACCTGTCCAAATGTTTGTTAAACGTTGCAATAATCCCTGCCTCAACTACCTCCTCCGGCAGCTCGTTCCATACACTTTGTTTAAAAAAGTTACCCCCTCAGGTTCTTATGAAATCTTTCCCACCTCACCTCACCTCACCTACTCTGGGCAAAAGAGTTAGGCCATATTTGCAGCATTGTGTCCAGGTTTGGTCACCCTGTTATCAGAACGATGTTGTTAAGCTGGAAATAGCGCAGAGAAGATTTACGAGGATGTTGCCGGAACTTGAGGGCCTAAGCTGTGGGAAGGGGCTGGGCAAGGTAGGACTTTATTCCCCGGAGCTCAGGAGGCTGAGGGGTGATTTATAGACGTGTGTAAGATTTTGAGGGGAATAGATAGGGTGGATGCACAGTATCTTTGACTCTGAATTGTGGAATCAAGAACCTTAGGTTTCAGGTCAGAGGGGAAAGATTTAATAGGAACTGGAGGGGCAGCTTTTTCACACAGAGGGTGGGTCTACGGAATGAGCTACCAGAGGAGGTAGTTGAGGCAGGTTCAATAACAACATTTAAAAGACATTTGGACAGGTACATGGATAGGAAAGGTTTAGAGGGATATGGGCCAAATGCGGGCAGGTGGGACTAGTGTAAATGAGGCATGCTGGTCGGTATGGGCATGTTGGGCCGAAGGGCCTGTTTATATGCTATATCACTCTACGACTCATCATATTGCTGCATAATGACCCCAGTTCCAATAAAGCCAGTCGCTGCCTTCCACGCGTAAATCTGGCCTCTTGTTCCGAGGAATGACCTTGTCTATTGATCGCGGTGACTACAGCAGCTTAATGAACACTCTGAGACCTAAATGGACTAATGCAATACAAAAGGACACAAAGTGTTGGAGTAACTCAGTGGGTCACGCAGCATCCCTGGAGATAAAGGATAGGTGACGTTTCGGGTCGGGACCCTTCTTCAGTCTAATGCCCCTGTCCCACTTAGGAAACCTGAACGGAACCCTCTGGAGGCTTTGCGCCCCACCCAAGGTTTGGGGTGGGTTGGGGTGGGGTGGTTTTTGTCAGTCTCCCTACCGGGTGGCTTCCACTACCTGCAACCTCCGGCAACCACCTGCAACCTCCGGGAACTGCGGGGGGAACACCTTGGGTAGCTGCGCAAAGTCTCCAGAGGTTTCCGTTCAGGTTCAGGTGGACAGGGGTGGGGGTACCCTGGGGTGGGGTCAAGCCTTGGGTGGGGGGGTTGTTTTTAATTTGGGGTGGGTTTTTGCCACCATTTGCCTCAGTGCACAGGGGTAGGTTAGACTGAAGAAGGGTCCCAACCCGGAACGTCACCCATCCTTTTTCTCCAGAGATGCTGCCTGACCCGCTGAGTTACTGCAACGCTTTGGCCCACAATATCCACTCCAAACACAATGTCAAATTAAGCTAATCTCCGCTGCCTGCACATGATCCATTCCCCTTCATCCCCTGCATTTCCATATTCCTATTTAAAAGTTGAAATGCCACTATCACATCTGCCTTCACCACTGCCCCAGGCAGCTCCTTACAGGCACCCACCACCCTCTGTGCAAAAAACGTGCCCCGCACATCTCCTTTAAACTTTGCCCTTCTCAATTTAAAGCTGTGCCCTCTAATCTTTGACATTTTACATAGAATATAATCTACCTATTTGAGCCAGCCATTGAATTAATCATTCAATGTGATCAGCTTGGAAAAAAACGTTCTGGCTGTCTGCCCTATCTAAACCTCTCAGAAACCTCTATACTTCTATAAGATCTTCTTGTGAGCAGTTTTGGGCCCCATATCTGAGGAGGGATGTGATGGCAGTGGAGAGGGTGGAGTGGGGTGGGGTGGGGTGGGGGTTTGGGGTGGGGTGGGGTGGAGTGGGGTGGAGTGGAGTGGGGTGGGGTGGAGTGGGGTGGAGTGGGGTTGGGGTGGGGTGGGGTGGTGTGGGGTGGGGTGGAGTGGGGTGGGGTGGGGTGGGGTGGGGTGGAGTGGGTGGGGTGGGGTGGGGTGGGGGTGGGGTGGGGTGGGTGGGGTGGGGTGGGGTGGGGTGGGGTGGGGGGGGGTGGGGTGGGGTGGGGTGGGGGGTGGGTGGGGTGGGGGTGGGGTGGGGTGGGGTGTGGGGGGGGGGGTGGGGTGGGGTGGGGTGGGGTGGGGTGGGGTGGGGTGGGGTGGGGGTGGGGTGGGGTGGAGTGGGGTGGGGTGGGGTGGGGTGGGGTGGGGTGGGTGGGGTGGTGTGGTGTGTGGTGGGGTGGGGTGGGGTGTGGGGTGGGGTGGGTGGGGTGGGGGGGGTGGGGTGGGGGGGGGGGGGGGGGGGTGGGGGTGGGGTGGGGTGGGGGGGGGGTGGGGTGGGGGGGGTGGGGTGGGGTGGGGTGGGGGTGGGGTGGAGTGGGGTGGGGTGGGGTGGGTGGGGTGGGGTGGGGTGGGGTGGGGTGGGTGGGGTGGGGTGGGGGTGGTGGGTGGGGGGGTGTGGAGGGGTGGGGGTGAGTGGGGTGGGGTGGAGTGGGGTGGGGGGGTGGGGTGGGGTGGGGTGGAGTGGGGTGGGGTGGGGTGGGGTGGGGTGGGGGGGTGGGTGGGGTGGGGTGGGGTGGGGTGGGGTGGGGTGGGGTGGGGTGGGGTGGTGGGGTGGGGTGGGGTGGGGTGGGGTGGGGTGGGGGGGGGTGGGGTGGGATGTGGGGTGGGGTGGGGTGGGGTGGGGTGGGGTGGGGTGGGGTGGGGTGGGGTGGGGTGGGGTGGGGTGGGGTGGGGTGGGGGGGGTGTGGGGTGGGGTGGGGTGGGATGGAGTGGGGTGGAGTGGAGTGGAGTGGAGTAGGCCGCTGGAGGCCCAGCAGCAGCCTGGGGCTCGTGTGGATCGGGCCCCACTGGAGGCCACACACAGGCCGGGGAGGAGCAGGCGGATTGGACGCGGCCTGCAGCAGCACAAAGAACGGCAGAGCAGTGGTGGAGAACACCGACAACATCGGCAAGCCAGGCCCACCCTGCAACTCCAGCCCTGTGCCGTTGCCGGGACAACTGGCCGTCAAATTCAAGTAAAGACTTTACAATTTTAAACACTTGGAATCTTGAAGGATACAAGATGGTTCTGGAAACATGGAAACTCTTCTGCCTCAGTGTAATCTACTGTTAGTTTAGTTTAGTTTAGTTTAGTTTAGTTTAGTTTAGTTTAGTTTAGAGACACAGCGCAGAAACAGGCCCTTCGGCCCACCCAGGCTGCGCCGATCAGTGATCCCTTCACACTAACAATGGTACACACACTCGGGACAATTTATATTTACACCAAGCCAATTAACCTACAAACCTGCACGTCTTTGGAATGTGGGAGGAAACCAGAGCACGCGGAGAAAATCCACGGGGGTCACGGGAAGAACGTACAAACTCCATACAGACAGCACCCGTAATCAGGATCAAACTGATGTCTCTGGCACTGTGAGGCAGCAACTCTACCGCTGTGCCACCATGCCGCATTTACGCACTCGAATGTGACATTAACCTAACCCTGCCTGGGAGACTAATGGTGCGATTCTCCTTATGCAGTTTAGTTTAGTTTAATTTAGAGATACAGCACAGAAACAGACCCTTCGGCCCACCAAGTACACGCCAACCAGCGACCCCCGTACAGGGGGATCATTTACAATTTTACCAAGCTAAGTAGCCTACAAACCTGTACGTCTTTGGAGCACAATTTGGAGGTAAAGATATTACTGAAAATAATGCTAAAAAAGTGATTTCACTGGACAGATGTACATAGAAACATAGACATAGAACCATAGAAAATAGGTGCAGGAGTAGGCCATTTGACCCTACATGTGGCAATTACGAACCATTGGCCCGGTGGAAAGGTCAGTAACTCACCATCGTGTGGAGCTTGGAGGCAGCAGCTTCTGAAGAACACAGCCCAGAGTGAACACCGCTCACATGAGAATCAAATGTGAAATGAGGGACTGAATTGGAAGCCAAGAAGGAAGTTAAGCGGCAGAATAGTGAAGCTGTGCTTGTACATTATTACAATGATTTGCATATGTAAAGGCAGCGACATGTCCCGAACAATGTACCTGGAACTGTGCTCAGAAGAACTTCTGGTATTCCGTTAATGTTGTGCAAGGGATCGCAGGGGAAACAGACGTGCAGAGGGCAGTGTTCCTAGACTTGCTGCCTCCATGGTGGCAACATTCTCCCCATCAACACATGCACACGGATGTATTTAAGAAGGAACTGCAGATGCTGGAAAATTGAAGGTACACAAAAATGCTGGAGAAGCTCAGCGGGTGCAGCAGCATCTATGGAGCAAAGTTAATGCTGCTGCACCCGCTGAGTTTCTCCAGCATTTTTGTGTACATGGACACTGATGCCTGGCAGTGGCCTGAGGGTCAATGGGCCAGTGGGAGCTGGGTCAGTCGGTCAGTGGGTCGATACATTGTGTGGGAAAGAGCTGCAGATACTGGTTCAATGCTGGAGATACTCAGCGGGTTGAGGCAGCATCTCTGGAGAAAAAGAATAGGTGACGTTTCAGGTCTTCAGACGGATGTAAGGGGAGTGGGCGGTACATGCAGTCGGAGACAGCAAGACGGGCGGGTGAACTGGGAATGGGGAGGGAGATGGAGAGAGAGGGCTACTTGAAGTTAGAGATGTCAATGTTCATACCGCTAGGGTGTAAGCTGCCCAAGCGAAATATGAGGTGCTGTTCATGAGATGAGTGGGCAGTGTCCACTCACCACTCCCACGATAGGTGCCAGAATACTCACCCCCATCACACACTCACCCCAATCCCACCAGGTTAATTCCCGGGATGGCCAGACTGACATATGATGAAAGAATGGGTCGTCTAGGCTTGTATTAACTGGAATTTAGGATGAGAGGGGGGAGGGGGAGAGGGGAGAGAGGGAGGAGAGAGAGAGAGGAGAGAGGGGGGGAAGGGGGGGGGGAGAGGGGGGAGATAGAGGGGGGGGGGGGGGGGGAGGGGGGAGACGGGGGGGGAGAGGGAGCGGAGAAAGAGTGGGGAGAGAAAGAGGGGGAGAAAGAGAGATGGAGAGGGGGAGAGAGTGGGAGAGGGGAGAGAGAGAGAGAGGAGAGAGGGGGCAGATGGGGGGGGAGAGAGAGAGGTGAGAGGGGGGAGGGAGAGGAGAGGGGGGAGAGGAGGGGGGGGGAGAGAGGGGAGAGAGGGGGAGAGGAGGAGAGAGAGAGAGAGGGGGGGGAGTGAAGGTGGAGAGAGAAGAAAGGGGGGTAGAGAGAGGGGAGAGAGGAGGAGAGGAGGAGGGTGAGGGAGGAAGAGGGGGAGAGGGGGGGGGAGAGAGAGAGGGAGGAGAGAGAGGGAGGGAGGATAGAGAGGGGTGTGAGAGAGAGGGAGGAGAGGGAGGAGAGAGAGGATGAGAGAGAGGGAGGAGAAAGGGGTGGAGAGGGGGAGAGGGAGGAGGGAGGAGGGGAGAGAGAGGGGAGAGAGAGGGAGAGAGAGATGGGATAGAGGGTGAGAGAGAGAGAGAGAGAGAGGGAGGGGGAGAGAGGAGAGGGGGGGAGGGGGAGGAGATGAGGAGAGGAGGAGGGAGAGAGGGGAGAGGAGGAGGAGGAGAGAGAGGAGTGAGAGAGAGGAGGAGGAGAGGGAAGAGAGGGGAGAGGAGGAGGAGGAGGAGAGAGAGGGAGGGAGAGAGGGAGGGAGGGGAGAGAGGGGGAGAGGGGAGAGAGAGGGAGAGAGGAGGAGAGAGGGGGGAGAGAGAGAGAGGAGAGGAGAGGAGAGGAGGGGGGAGGAGAGGAGAGGGGAGGAGGGGAGAGAGAGGGGGAGAGTGGGGGGAGGGGAAATAAATCCTGGAACACACAGACTGGGGAGCATGATGTCCAAGATAGAATCTAGGTAAAACAGCTCAAGTTGAAACATTCTGCAGTGAAGCAGGCTTCCTTACCAGTAGGTGGGGTGGATAGTTTTTCGCAGATCTGTTGCATTACAGCTGCTCTTGGGCTCTGTGTTCAGCAGGCAAGTCTCCCAAAGGGACCCGTCTGAAGAAGGGTCTCGACACAAAACATCACCCATTACCTTCTCTCCACAGATGCTGCTTGTCCCACTGAGTACTCCAGATTTTTGTGTCTTTTTTCAGTTGCAACCAGTTGTTTAAACTGTAGTTCCTTCCTATACATTATCAAATGAACAGTTTTACCAGGTGAGTCAGGGGTGCTTTTTGTAACTGTGTCGGTGCCTTTGTGGCGACTCTTTTGTGTATTTTGTTTACAACAACAATGAGTTCCCCTGCACCTAGTGTGTGACGGTGAAGTATCATCATCACCAGAGACCCAGGTTCCATCCTGACCACGGGCCCTGTCTGTGTGGAGTTTGCACGTTCTCCATGTGACCCCGTGGGTTTCCTCTGTTAGACGTCTTTGTTCTGGAAGGTCTCAACCATGCGTTGGTTACGGTACACCACGGTGATGGCGCAGCGGGTAGAACTGCTGCCTCACAGCGCCAGAGACCCTGGCTCTATCCTGAACTTGGGTGCTGCCTGTGTGAAGTTTGCACGTTTTCCCTGTGACCGCGTGGGTTTGCTCCGGGGCCCCAGTTTCAAACAAAATCTCAGAGATGTGTGGGTTCAGTAATCTCTGTAAATTGCCCCTTGTGAGCAGGAAGTGGATGAGAAAGTGGGATAACATAGAAGGAGTGTGAACGGGGTGATCGATGGTCGGTGTGGACTCGGTGGGCTGAAGGGCCTGTTTCTACGCTGCATCTCGAAACTAAACTAAACGAGCAGGAACCAGGAGCCAAGGCCGGTATTTTTCTCGTTTGCATGTGGGTGAACAGCTGAACTCAACTGTTTCGGGTTTGTACGTCTCCCTGTGACCGCGTGGATTTTATCCAGTTGCTCCGGTTTCCTCCGCCATCACTTGAGGGTTTGTAAGTTAATTTGGCTTCTGTAAAATTGACCCAAGTGTGTCGGACAGAACGAGTGTACCATCCAATGTTATGAACATTGAATTCTCTGATTGTTGGTGACTACCCCCCACCTACCTCTTCCCCCACACCCCCCTCACCTTTGTTCCCCCTCTCTCTCGTGTCCCACCTGGACCCGCACCTCTCTCGCCCCCTCCATCTACACTCCCTCCTCTAGCTTCACAATTGGCAACACTCCAATCCTTTTGTCTCACACCTCTCTGACCTTTGTGCAAGCATCTGCCTATCAAATAGCCCTGCTCACCTATCTCATCTTATTACCTGCCAGACTTTGGCCTGCGCCTCCTCTTTTCCAGCTTTCTTCCCCCCCCACCCCTCCCCCCATCCACTATCACATTGTCCCATGCCAAAACATGATCTAACATTTCTATTTCTGTTCTAGGATCCGGAACATTGGGAGATGACAGCCATTAACTCCAGGATCGCCATCATCCTTTCCTTCACAATTCCAGGGGACAACTGCTGCAGATGTTCACCCCTTACTGTTCATTATAAAGCAACAATGAGATGGAGGTTTTACCCTCTGGCTTTGTGTGTCTTTGCAACTTTTTCTCAGAGGGCAGCAGAGCAGGCTTTGAATAGTTGTTAAGGCAGTGATAGGTAGACTCTTACAACATAGAGCAACACAGTACAGGAACAGGCCTTTCAGACAAAAATGACTGAGCCAAACACGGTCAGGACCCAACGCATGTGTTCAGCAAAACGGTCGCTGAGTCTACGCTTGGTCTCGCCGATGTACAGGAGGCCACATCAGCAACACTGGATGCAGTAGATGAGGTTAGAGGAGGTGCACGTGAACATCTGTCTCACCTGGAAGGACGGCTGGGGTCCCTGGATGGAGGCGAGGGTGGAGGGGCCTCCCCATGTTAGTCTGACATCAGGAGGCAACAGCTGGGATGTATGGATCAGAATTTGCCCCCGGAACAATGTCGGATCTGGTTTAATGTTTGTTTGTGAGAAGTGTTGAAATGAGGAGGACATTGAGGTTTAGTTAATTAGTTTAGAGATACACCACGGATACAGGCCCTTTGGTCCAGTCAGTCCACATCGACCAGCGATCCACACACATCAGCCATGATCATATTGAATGGCGGTGCAGGCTCCAAGGGCCGAATGGCCTACTCCTGCACCTATGTTCTATGTTTCTATTAACACACACTAGGGCGGCACGGTGGTGCAGCAGTAGAGTTGCTGCCTTACAGCCCCGAGACTCGGGTTCGATCCTGACTACAGGAGCTGTCTGTATGGAGTTTGTACGTTCTCCCTGTGACCTGCGTGAGTTTCCTCCGAGACCTTCTGTTTCCTCCCACACTCCAAAGACGTACAGGTTTGTAGGTTAATTGGCTTGGTATAAATGTAAATTGTTCCTGGTGTGTGAAGGGTAGTGTTAGTGTGTGGGGATCGCTGGTCGGTACGGACTCGGTGGGCTGAAGAGCCTGTTTCCGCTATGTATCTCTAAGTTACACTAAACTAGGGACATTTTTTTCCATTTATACCGAGCCAATTAACCTACAAGCCTTTACATCTTTGGAATGGTAGAGGCAATGAATCTCATTGGGCAATGGTATTGGATGGAGTGGATGTGGAGAGGATGTTTACACTAGTGGGAGAGTCTAGGATCAGATGACACAGCCTCAGAATAAAAGGCCGTACCTTTAGAAAGGAGATGAGGAGGAATTTCTTTAGCCAGTGGGTGGTGAATTTGTTGAATTAATTGCCACAGACGACTGTGGAGGCCAAGTCAATGGATATTTTTAAAATGGAAATTGACAAATTCTTGATTATTATGGGTGTCAAAAGTAATGGGGAGAAGGCAGGAGAATGGGATTGAGAAAGATCAACCATGATTGAATGGTGCAGCCGACTCGATGGGCCGAATGGCCTACTTCTGCTCCTGTGTCTCATGAACATTCTGAATCACCTCACATGGAATAATCCACTTCATGTCTTTATTGCACTTTTTAAATAAGCAACAGTTTATTTCAATGTCGACAGAAACAGTGAATTATAAATTCAGATTAAAAACATATTTTTTGTTTTCAGGCACTTCACAAAAGGCCAGAAGGATGTGTACCCGGAGCTGTTTGTGCGGAGAGGGGAATTAGTGTTGCCGGGGGACTTGGCTTTGGTGTAAAGGTGACTGGGGCAGGAGCTGGGCACCAGCAGTCACTACCTTGCTTCATGTACAACACAGGGATGTAGACAATGGAGCCACCACCACCCTAGACAACTTCAAGACCGTCCAGGTGAGTCACATTGTCTATCGTGGTCACCTCGCCCACAGCTAACAACGGCATGTTTCCTTCATCATTGTTACTGTTTTGCATATCTTTCATTCATTTGTTCTATATCTCTCTACATCACCGTCTATATCTCTCCTTTACCTTTCCCGACTCTCAGTCTGAAGAAGGGTCTCGAACAAAACGTCACCTATTCCTTCTCTCCAGAGATGCTGCCTGACCCGCTGAGCTTTTGTGTCTTTCTAAACCCTCATCTCCTCTGCCTCACTCGCACCCCTGAAGAATAAATAGTGGACAGAATGTCACTAATCTAGATTAACTATCAACAACGGCAGGTCTAGGCAGGGCTGGGCTGGGCTGGGTTGGGCAGGGCTGGGCTGGGCAGGGCAGGTCTGGGTGGGCTGGGTTGGGCTGGGCAGGGCTGGGGTTGGGCTGGGCTGGGCAGGACTGGGCTGGGCAGGGCTGGGCAGGTCTGGGCAGGTCTGGGTTGGGTGGGCAGGGCTAGGGGACTGGGCTGGGCAGGACTGGGTTGGGCTGGGCAGGACTGGGCTGGGCAGGGCTGGCAGGGGGTCTGGGTTGGGCTGGGTTGGCTGGGCTGGGTTGGGCTGGGCAGGACTGGGCTGGGCAGGTCAGGTTGGGCTGGGCTGGGCAGGAGAGGGACAGGGCAGTCTCCATCACACCGAGGCACTGACCACCGTCTATACGCAACAAGGAGAGGCACTTCTAGATGTTGGCTATGCTGAGGGACAGGGGAGGAGGTGGGACAGGGGCTAAAGGGGGGGGGGCAGCAGAGAGAGAGGGCAATGAGTGGAGAGGGGAGGGGGGAGGGGGGAGGGGGTGAGAGATTGAACGGCAGGGAGAGAGACGGAAAGAGAAGGGGAGGGGGAGCACGGGAGAGTGAGAGGGAGAGGGAGGGGGAGTGACAGGGAGGTGGAGAGCGAAGGAGAAGGAGAGGGAGAGGGAGAGATGAAAGATGGAGAGAGTGAGGGAGAGAAAGAGAGAGAGTTAGTGAGAGGGAGGGGAGAAGAATGGAGAAAGGGACCAGGTGGAGCAGTGGGGACACAGATGTACATCCCCACTATGAAGGGGACAGTTTTGTGAATGGTATAAATAACACTGAATCACTAGTTTGGGGTGAAATGGGATAGATGTTTCTGAATCTGATTCACTTGAGGGGGAGGGGCTGCCGACCTTGGTCTGGAGGGGGGGGGGGGGGGGGGGGGGGGGGGGGGGGTGAAGTTGGTCGTTTGGAGGTGAAGGTGGAGGGTCACATCGTGGGGTGTAACTGGTGCTGGAACTTGGTGCTGGTGTATCGAGCGTGGAATCCCTTCCTGCTGATGGTGTCGTCTGTGTGGAGTCGCAGCAACATGGAGTTCCCCTCAGAGTAGACCACCTCCTGGGGCTAGAGAGAGAGAGAGAGAGAGAGAGAAGGCAACTCATCACTCCGGACCAAGCCACGATCAACCCTCCGCACACTGAAACCTTCCGTAGTCTTATTCACCAGAGACATTCATTTAAAAATCTGGTAGCACAGTGACGCAGCGGTAGAGTTGCTGCCGCACAGCGCCAGGGACCCGGGTTCGATCCTGACCACGGGTGCTCTCTGTGTGGAGTTTGTCCGTTCTCCCCGTGACCATGTGCGTTTTCTCCGGGTGCTCCGGTTTCCTCCCACACTCCAAAGACGTGCAGGTTCGTAGGTTAATTGGCTTCCGTGAAGTTGTAAATTGTCACTAGTGTGTAGGATAGTGCTAGTGTATGAGGTCACTGGTCGGCACGGACTCGGTGGGCCGAAGGGCCTGTTTCCACACTGTATCTCTAAAGTCTAATCACTCCAGTGTTAACATTAGAACAGGAGCTAGGAGAGTTTGGGCGAGGGAGGGAGGGAGAGAGTTCTGGGATTTGTGTGCAGTCTTGCTCACCCCCTAATACAGGAAGGTTGTGGAGACTCTGTGGAGACTCTGGAAAGGATGCAGAAGAGGTTTACCAGCCGCTGATTCGGGGGCCGAGGGGTGATTGTATTGAGGGGTACAAGATCATGAGGGGCACAGATAAAGTATTTTTCCCAGGGTAGAGGATTCTAAAACTAGAGGGCACAAGCTTAAGGGAAGAGAGGAGGAGAAATTTAAGAGGGAGCTCAGGGGCAACATTTTCACACAGAGGGGTAGTCTGTATCTGGGATGAGCTGCCAGAGGAAGCTATGCATGACTTTTGGACAAATGTATTAACAGCAAGGATTTGATGGTGTATGGGCCAAATGCAGGCATAAGGGGCTAGCCCAGAATGGCAACTTGGATAGCATGGGCGAGGTGGGCCGAAGGGCCTGTTCCGTGCTCTGTGACTGTATTTATTAGCAGCATGAATGGACTTGAACCCTGCAATTAAATTCGACAAACTAATGGAAAGGTTCGTGATCGATCAATCGAGTCATTATTGAAGGGTCTTCTTGGATTCATTGGGCCTCACGTTGGCACCTACCCCCCCATCCCACACCCCCTCCTCCTCCCGCAGCCCCGACCACCCACCCCACACCCCCGACCCCACTCTCTCCCACCAACCTCAATCCCCCTCAGCCCTCCGCAAGGCCCCAACCCAGTCAACACTCACCGGGACCCCCACACCCCCCCCCTTCCCCGCTGGAGACCCCCCCGATCCACCCCACTCTCCCCAGGGACCTCGGTTCATCCCACCCCCTCCTGCCCGAGGCCCCACAACCCCACCCCCATCCCCGGAAGAATCTGATCAGCCCAACTCTCCCCAGAGACCTTGATCAAACCCCCCTCCCCAACCACTCAGTCCCATCTCCCCACCCCCCACGTTACCGTCACCGTGTGGGGCCACCCATCCCCACCTATTGACGTGCTTGCTTCTCTCCCACCCATCCCACCCACCCAGACCTGTACCCCTGCACCACAGAACCTCCCGAGCCAGCATTGCCCACCCCCACTCTCCTTAACCCCTGGGACCCCAATCCCCCCAACCCTTATGCCCCCCCCCCCCCCCCAGACCGTTACTCCCCCCCACCCCCCTCCCCCCCGAACCTTACCCCTGCCCCACAGAAGGTGCCAAGTAGGGGCGCGCTGTGGTTGGGGCCATTGTACAGCTGCAGGCGGTCGTATGCACAGTGGGCCTCCTCCTCCAGCTGGAAGGTGAGGAAGATGAGCTCGACTGCGTAGCCCTCCTCTGCCGTGATCAACCACTCGCAGGCCAGCTGCCCTGGGTAATTGTTGTCCCCGTACTGGGCGTGCGAGTACAGCTCTCCAGTCCTCACCCTGGCACGTAGCTCCCCTCCACACTCTGCAACACAAGCAGAGGCACACACTCACACACACACACCACTCCCCGCTACCCCCTCACCCACACCCATCATTGTATAACCACAGCACAGGCCGGTTGCACACAGTGGTGCAGCGAGTGTTGCCTCTCAACGCCACAGACCCCAGTCCCATCCTCACCTCCGGTGCTGTCTATGTGGAATTTGTACATTCTCCCTGTGACTGTGTGGGTTTTCTCCGGGTGCTCCGGTTTCCTCCCACATCCCAGAGATGTGCGGGTTTGTAGGTTAATCGACCCTCTGTAAATTGCCCTCTAGTGTGTATTGGGAGTGGATGAGAAAGTGGGATAACATAGAACCAGTGGGTGTTTAGTGGCTAGCGTGGAGTCAATGGGCCGAAGTGCCTGTTTCCCTGCTGTATCTTTCAATCCATCAATCAGTCAATTTGTGGAGACTAAAGGAACTGCAGATGTTGGTTTATAAAAAAAAGACACAAAGTGTTGGAGTAATGTAGCGGGTCAGGCAGCATCTCTGGAGAACATGGAGAGGCCACCTTTCGGGTCGGGCCCTTCTTCAGGCTGATTGTGGTAGAGGGAGGAAAGCTGGAAGAGAGATGGGGGCAGGACAAAGCCAGGCGAGTGATAGGTGGATACAGGTGAAGGGGGGGGCTGGGGGGGGGAGAGGGAAGGGGAGAAAAGTATATTGGCAGATGTTTGTTCAAAGGCCAGAGATGAATAGACAAATAGTGAGATAAGGGTAAGGTAAGGGGGTGCAAACCGTGAGGCACAGGGAAGGAGAGAGAGGGGTGGGCATATCTGTGGCGATGGGGGAAGGGGGTGGTATCTCTAGACTATGAATAGTCTAGAGATACCTCATAGAAACAGGCCCTTTGGCCCACCGAATCCGCGCTGACTAGCGATCACCCCTTCAAACCAGTGCTATGTCATCCCACTTTCTCATCCACTCCTTACACACTAGGGGACAATTTACAGAAGCCAATTAACCTACAAACCCGCACGTCTTTGGGATGCGGGAGGAAACCAGAGCACCTGGAGACAACCCACGTCGTCACAGCGAGAACATACACGCTCTATACAGACAGCACCCATAATCAGGATCGAACCTGGGTCTCTGGCGCTGTGGGGCAGCAACTCTAACACAGAAGCATCAATGATATAAAATAGAAAACATTGGAAATATACAGCAGGTGTAATTTGAAAGAACAGATGCATAATTAGAATTATAATACATTTAATAATTAGAATTAGAATAATTCTATTATTATTACAATGCACACCACCAGATTCGGGGACAGTTTCTTCCCAGCTGTTATCGAGCAACTGAATTATCCCACCACAACTAGAGAGCAGTCCTGAACTACTAATTACCTCTTTGGAGACCCTTGGGCTAGCCTTGATCAGACTTTGCTGGCTTTACCTTGCACTAAATATAATTCACTTATCATGCATCTATCTATACACTGTAAATGGATCGATTGTAATCATATATTATCTTTCTGCTGACTGGTGTGCGCGTAACAAAGAGCTTTTCACTGTACCTCGGTACACGTGACAATGAACTGAACTAATAAATTAATATTTCCAACATTCTCTGTTTCTAATTCGGTGGAATTCTACTTTTGGACACTTACAAAGGCCCCATACTTGAAGCACCATGCTTGCCCTGTGAGTTGCACCTTAAACATATAGGCTGTGGAGGCCAAGTCAATGGGTATTTTTAAGGCAGAGATTGACAGGATTCTTGATCGGTTCGAGTGTCAGGGGTTATGGGGAGAAGGCAGGAGAATGGGGTTGAGAGGGAAAGATAGATCAAGATCAATGAATGTGGAGCATAATTGATGGGCCGAATGGCCCAATATATATTATGAACTGATGAAGGTGTGGGGGAAGATTTAATAGGAACCTGAGGGGCAATGTCTTTATACCAAGTATGGTGGGTATATGCAACAAGCTGCCAGAGAGGGTAGTTGAGGCAGGTACAACAGCAATACATTTCGCCAAGTACATGGATGGACAGGTTTGGGGAGATATGGCCCAAGCATGGGCAAGTGGGACTGGTGTAGCTGGGACATGTTGGTGGGTGTGGGCAGGTTGGGCTGAATTACCTGTTTCCACGCTGTATCACTCTGTGACTCACCTGTGCTGTGCTGTGCCTGAAACCCCTTCCTTTGCACCGATGCGTCTGAGAAGAATCTGAGGGACATTTTGTTTGCCGTGGTGACAATGGTTTCTGGTTTCTTGCTGCCGCAGTACCGGCCCAACAAGGCGGACCTCTCGCTGAGACCATCGTACACCTCCAGATAGTCGTAAATACATTCCTGGTGCAGCTCCATCTCAAACTCCATGAAGGCCTAGAGGGGTGGAAGCATTTAGCCCGAGTTTGGATACTGTCCATCCTGGGACCACCACCTCCCCACCACAATCGTCTCCCAGGCTCCACCCCGTGATCTTTCCACCATCCAGCCGCTGTTGAGCTGATGGTGAACGAAGTGGCGGGGAGAAGTTGAGAAGGTCCACCTCACCTTCCACAACTCACACAACTGGCACGATGGCGCAGTCTAGAGTTGCTGCCTCATAGTGCCAGAGACCCGGGTTCCATCCTGACCACGGGTGCTGTCTGTACGGAGTTTGTACATTCTCCCCATGACCACGTGGGTTTTCGCCAGGTGCTCCGATTTCCTCCCACACTCCAAAGACGTACTGTACAGGTTTGTAGATTAATTGGCTTCGGTAAGGATTATAAATTGTCCCCAGTGTGTGTAGGATAGTGCTAGTGTACGGGTTGATTGCTGGACAGTGTGGACTGGTGGACCAAAGTGCCTGCTTCCCCACTGTATCGCTAAAAAGTAAGACTTACATCCTGTAAAACCAGTAGAAATAGATCTGCAGATGCTGGTTTATGCCAACAATAGACTGGAGTAACTGAGTGCGTCAGGCAGCATCTCTGGAGAACATGAATTAGTGACGTTTTGTCAGGACCCTTCTTCAGTCTGAGAAAGTCTTGCTCAAGCTGTTTGGGGCAGGTTGTTTGAGGGGAAAGGAACATCAGCCAAGTTTTTATAAGTGTGCTGACAACAGCTCAGGATATGCACATCCCCGTTAGACTGAAGGGTAAACGTAAGGAAGCTTGGCAGACGAGGGAAATAGAGGCGTTGGTCAAAAACAAGAAGGAAGCATGGAACATGTATAGGCAGCTGGGATCAAGTGCATCCCTGGAGGAGTTTTGGGAACTAAGGAGCAAACTAAAAAGTAAATCAGATGGGCAAAAAGGGGCCAGGAGATAGCTCTGGAGGATAGCATTACGGGCAATCCCAAGAGATTTTATAAATACCTAAGAGGGGAAATGGTAACTGGAGAGAGAGTGGGACCTCTCAAGAATCAAAGCAGTCACCTCTGTGTGGGGCCACAGGAGAAGGGCAAGGTCCTCAATGAGTATGCAGAGGAGAAAGACAGTAGGACGGAGGAACTTGGGGCAGTCAATGGAAGTGTCTAGAGAGCAGCCAGTGTTACTGTCGAAGAAGTACTGAAGTTACTATCGTGTATGGTAGACAAATCTCCAGGACCTGATCAGATATATCCAAGGACATTGTGGGAAACTAGAGAGGAAATTGCCAGAGCCCAGGTTGAAATTTACAAGTCGTCTATAAATAGTGGAGAGGTGCCGGCAGACTGGAGGGTGGCAAATGTTGTGCCTCTTTTCAAGAAGGGCTGCAGTGATAAATGCTGGGAACTATAGGCTGGTGAGCGTAACATCTGTAGTTGATAAGTTACTGGAGCGTATTCTGAGGGATAGGTTATACAGGCATTTGGATGGGCAAGGGCTGATTAGGGATAGTCAGCATGGTTTTGTATGTGGGAGGCCGTGTCTCACAAATCTGATTGATTTTTTTGAAGACGTGACCAAAAAGGTTGATGAGGGCAGAGCTGTAGATGTTGTGTACATGGACTTCAGTAACGCATTCAACAAGGTTCCGCATGGTAGGCTGCTCTGGAAGGTTAGATTGCATGGATCCAAGGAGAGATAGCTGAATGGATAGTAAATTGGCTTCATGGAAGGAAGCAGAGGGTGATGGTGGAAGGTTGCTTCTCAGACTGGAGGCCTGTGACTAGTGGTGTGCATCAGGGTTTGGTGCTGGGCCCGTTACTGTTTGTCATCTACATCAACACACAGGGTAAGATTAGCAAGTTGGCTGATGATACAAAAGTGAGTGGTTTTGCAGATAGTGAAGATGGTTGTGAACGATTGCAGCAGAATCTGGATCGATTGGCCAGGTGGGCAGAGGAATGGTTGATGGAATTTAATACAGAGAAATGTGAGCTGTTGTATTTTGGGAAGTCTAACATGGACAGTACCTACACAGTAAACGGTAGGCCTATGGGCAGTGTTGTAGAGCAGAGGGATCTAGGAGTGCAGGTGGACACAAAATACTGGAGTAACTCAGCCGGACAGGCAGCATCTCTGGAGAGAAGGAATGGGTGACGTTTCAGGTTCGAGACCCTTCTTCAGAAGGTGCATGGTTCCTTGAAGGCAGAGTTGCAGGTAGATAGGGTGGTCAAAAAAGCTTTAGGCATATCGGCCTTCATCAGTCATAGTAGAAACATAGAAAATAGGTGCAGGAGTAGGCCATTCGGCCCTTCGAGCCTGCACCGCCATTCAATATGATCATGGCTGATCATCCAACTCAGTATCCTGTACCTGCCTTCTCTCCATACCCCCTGATCCCTTTAGCCACAAGGGCCACATCTAACTCCCTCTTAAATATAGCCAATGAACTGGCCTCAACTACCTTCTGTGGCAGAGAATTCCACAGATTCACCACTCTCACTCTCTGTGTAAAAAAAGACTTCCCTTTATCATGACCCTCGGTCCCAACATCGGGAATAATCTTCTGCATATAGCCTTAAACCCCTTAAGAATTTTGTAAGTTTCTATAAGATCCCCCCTTAATCTTCTGAAATCTAGCGTGTACAAGCCGAGTCTGTCCAGTCTTTCTTCATATGAAAGTCCTGCCATCCCAGGAATCAGTCTGGTGAACCTTCTCTGTACTCCCTCTATGGCAAGAATGTCTTTCCTCAGAGTAGGAGACCAAAACTGTACGCAATACTCCAGGTGTGGTCTCACCAAGACCCTGTACAACTGCAGTAGGACCTCCCTGCTCTTAGTATTGAGTATCGAATTTGGGGGGTCATGTTGCAGTTGTATAAGACATTTAGAATATTGTGTTCAGTTTTGGGTAGGATGGATGGATTTATGAAGGGGAAATCATGCTTGACTAATCTTGTGGAATTTTTTGAGGATGTAACAAATAGAATGGGTAAGGGAGAGCCAGTGGATGTGGTGTATCTGGATATTCAAAAAGCTTTTGACAAGGTCCCACACAAGAGATTAGTGTGAGCATCCTTGACAAGGATTGTAAGATAGTTGTATAATAGTTCATTGTTTGTCTTGTTTTATGGTGGTGGCTTCTGTTTTGTTTTATTGTAGTGTAAATATTTTTGATTAGAAAACAAAATTTAAAAAAAGATTAGTGTGCAATATTAGAGTACATGGTATTGGGGGTAGGGTATTGACATGGATCGAGAACTGGTTAGCAGACAGGAAGCAAAGAGTAGGAATTATCGGGTCCTTTTCAGAATGGCAGGCAGTGACTAGTGCGGTGCTGGGACCCCAGTTATTTACAATATATATGATCTTGCGGATGACACTAAGCTGGGGGGCAGTGTTAGGTGTGAGGAGGATGCTAGGAGACTGCAAGGTGACTTGGATAGGCTGGGTGAGTGGGCAAATGTTTGGCAGATGCAGTATAATGTGGATAAATGTGAGGTTATCCATTTTGGTGGCAAAAACAGGAAAGCAGACTATTATCTAAATGGTGGCCGATTGGGAAAGGGGGAGATGCAGCGAGACCTGGGTGTCATGGTACACCAGTCATTGAAGGTAGGCATGCAGGTGCAGCAGGCAGTAAAGAAAGCGAATGGTATGTTGGCTTTCATAGCAAGAGGATTTGAGTATAGGAGCAGGGAGGTTCTACTGCAGTTGTACATGGTCTTGGTGAGACCACACCTGGAGTATTGCGTGCAGTTTTGGTCTCCAAATCTGAGGAAGGACATTATTGCCATAGAGGGAGTGCAGAGAAGTTTCACCAGACTGATTCCTGGGATGTCAGGACTGTCTTATGAAGAAAGATTGGATAGACTTGGTTTATACTCTCTAGAATTAGGAGATTGAGAGGGGATCTTATAGAAACTTACAAAATTCTTAAGGGGTTGGACAGGCTAGATGCAGGAAGATTGTTCCCGATGTTGGGGAAGTCCAGGACAAGGGGTCACAGCTTAAGGATAAGGGGGAAATCCTTTAAAACCGAGATGAGGAGAACTTTTTTCACACAGAGAGTGGTGAATCTCTGGAACTCTCTGACACAGAGGGTAGTTGAGGCCAGTTCATTGGCTATATTTAAGAGGGAGTTAGATGTGGCCCTTGTGGCCAAGGGGATCAGAGGGTATGGAGAGAAGGCAGGTACGGGATACTGAGTTGGATGATCAGCCATGATCATATTGAATGGCGGTGCAGGCTCGAAGGGCCGAATGGCCTACTCCTGCACCTAATTTCTATGTTTCTATGTTTCTATCTAGACGAGGAAATTATATGTAACATCTCCAAGTTTGCGGATGACACAAATCTGAGGATGCTGTGAGGCTGCAGGGTGACTTGGATAAGTTGGGTGAGTGGGCAAATGCATGGCAGATACACTATAATGTGGATAAATGTGAGGTTATCCACTTTGGTGGCAAGAACAGGAAGGCAGATTATTATCTGAATGGTGTCGGATTAGGAAAAGGAGGGGGGAGGGAGTGCAATGAGACCTGGGTGTGCTTGTACATCAGTCACTGAAAGTAAGCATGCAGTTACAGCAGGCAGTGAAGAAAGCCAACGTTGGCCTTAATTGCGAGAGGATTTGAGTTTAGGAGCAAGGAGGTCCATCGGCAGTTGTACAGAGCCCTTAGTGAGACCACACCTGGAGTATTGTGTGCAGTTTTGCTCTCCTAATTTGAGGAAGGAGATTCTTGCTATTGAGGAAGTGCAGCATAGGTGCATCAGGTTAATTCCCGGGATGGCGGGACTGACAAATTACGAAAGAATGGGTCGACTGGGCTTGTATTCACTGGAATTTAGAAGGATGAAAGGGCATCTTATAGAAACATATAAAATTCTTAAAGGATTGGACAGGCTAGACAAATGTTCCCGATGTTGGGGGAGTCCAGAACCAGGGGTCACAGTTTAGGAATAAGGGGTCGGCCATTTAGGACTGAGATGAGGAAAAACCTTGTCACCCAGAGAGTTGTGAATCTGTGGAATTCTCTGCCATGAAAGGCAATGGAGGCCAATTCACTGGATGTTTTCAAGAGAGAGTTAGATTTAGCTCTTAGGTCTAAAGGAACCAAGGGATATAGGGAAAAAGCAGCAGTGATTTTAGATGATCAGCCATGGTCATATTGAGTGCGGCTTGAAGGACCAAATGGCCTATTCCTGCACCTATTTTTCTATGTTTCTCTGTTTCTATCTGGTTATAGCAAAAATGTTGTCAAGTTGGAGAGGGTACAGAGAAGATTTACGAGGATGTTGCCAGGACTAGAGGGGCTGTTGTATAAGGAGAGGTTGAGTCGGCTGGGACTTGGAGCACCCGGAGAAAACCCACGCAGGTCACGGGGAGAACGTGCAAACTCCTTGGAACTCTGGAGGATGAGGGGGTATATCGTATAGAGATGTATCAAATCATGAGAGGTAGATGCATAATCTGTTGCCCAAAGTAGGTGAATCGAGGACCAGAGGACATAGATTTAATGTTGAGAGGAAAGGAATTAACAGAAATCCGAGGAGTGACTTTTTCTCACAAAAGATGGTGGGGTATGGAGGCTGCCAGAGGGGGTAGTTGAGGCCGGGACTATCCCAACATTTAAGAAACAGTTAGACCGGTACCTGGATAGGAGAGATTTGGAGGGATACGGGCCAAATGCAGGCAGGTGGGACTAGTGTAGCTGAGACATGTTGGGCGGTGTGGGAAAGTTGGGCCAAAGGGCCTGTTTCCACACTGTATCACTCTATGTCCTGAAACATCCCATATCCTTTTTCTCCAAAGATGCTGCGTGACCCGCTGAGTTACTCCAGCACTTTGTGCCTGTCCCATGAAACCAGGTCTATTGATGGGTGTACAATTAATGATCAATGGGATCAAACCTATACGAGAGTCAACAGCAGTAATGTTCCTGCTCGGTGCGTTAGTGGGAAGAATTTTATGTCCCAGACATAAATGGAGTTTGAGCTCAGACCCTTCGGCCCATCAAGTCCACGCCGACCAGCGACACTAACACTATCCCACACACGTGACAATTTACAATGTAACCAAGCCAACTAACCTACAAACCTGTATGTCTTTCGAGTGTAGGAGGAAACCGGAACACCGGCAGAAAATCCACGCAGGTCAAGGGGAGAACATGCAAACTCCAAACAGACAGTACCCGTAATCAGATTTGAACCGTGGTGTCTGGCGCTGTGAGGCAGCAACACTACCGCTGCGCCACCGTGCCGCCCTTTTCCCCGATCCTCATTGACAACCCTTGGTCCCCTCATTGAACGACATTCCCCTCCCCCCTCTCCCTCCTGACCAGCGCGCCCCCACCCCCACCCATCCTCCACCCTCCCAATGTTCCCACCGCCCTCGCACACCCCGGACCAGACCCTTGCCAATGTCGCCCTGACCCTCACCACAAACCTTCGCCCGTTCCCCTCCTCCCCACAGATCCCCAACACCCCGCCCCCCCGCCGTCTCCCCCCCCGTCCACAGATCTCTAACAGCCCCCTACACGTGGTCTCCCTCCCCCACCCCTGACAAATCTCCTACAGCCCCCATCCCCTCATGCAGTCTCTCCCCCCTCCATCATGCCCCATGTAGGCACAGTGCCCACCTTGCCCCTTTGGGAGACCTAGCTTGCAGTATCGGCCCAGGAACCCTCCGGAACATTCCCCGTGGGCCACCAGGTCGTGGACATTCCCTGTGCTGTGCGGTGGGGGGGGGGGGGGGGGGGGGGCAGGGGTCCAGGTCGTGACACACACCCTCCCCCCCCCCACCCCCCTGCTCCCGGGGGGTTTACCAGCTTGACCCTGTGCCCAGGGGGTGCGGAGATGGTCCAACTACACTCCTTGCGGTTGGGGTACGGGTCGGGCCAGTTGGGGCTGGTGATGACTCCCTCCACATTGTCCACTCTGTGTCCACAGCCGGCTGTGGGGAGACAGGAGGAAGCATCTGGGTCACACCGTCTGACAAAACCACCACCCACCCACCCACCCACCCAGCCCAGACCATCACATAGAGCCACACAGATCATCACACAGACCATCACACAGACCATCACACAAACCAACCTCCCTTTCATTGGCTCCATCTACACCTCACGCTGCCTCGGCAAGGCCAGCAGCAAAATCAAGGACCAGTCTCACCCCGGTCACTCCCTCTTCTCCCATCAGGCAAGAGGTACAGAAGTTTGAAAACACACACCTCCAGATTCAGGGACAGTTTCTTCCCAGCTGTTATCAGGCAACTGAACCATCCTATCACCAACTAGAGAGTGGGCCTGACAAATCATCTACCTCATTGGAGACCCTTGGACTATCTTTAATCGGTCTTTACTGGACTTTAACTTGCACTAAACGTTATTCCCTTTATCATGTACTGGGCACTGTGGACGGTTTGATTGTAATCATGTCTAGTCTTTCCGCTGACTGGATAGGACGGAACAAAAAAACATTTTCACTGTGCCTCAGTACACGTGACAATAAATTAAACTGAACTAAACCTGATGCTCAGATTCACATGAGGCCATTCAGCCCTTCAGGTCCATGCCTGCTCCCAAAGCATTACCTTCAAATTCCCAGACAGAGCCATACACACACACATGTACTCACACTCACATGCACATACACACACACACTTACACGCTCACACACACTCACATACACACATGCTCGCTCATACTCATGCACACAGACACACTCACATGTTCACACATGCACACTAATGCACAAACACACACACTCACTGGGACACACACACATGGAGACACACATGTACTCACTCACATGCACACACTCAGACACAAACACTCATACACAATCACACACACACTCGCTCACACTCATGCAGACACATACATGCTCTCACACACACTCGCTCACACTCATGCAGACTCATACACAATCACACACACTCGCTCACACTCATGCAGACACATACAGCTCTCACACACACACACACACACACACACACAGGCACACACAACTGCAACCAAAACTACATGCAATACTCCAAATGCAGCCTAACCAACGTGTTATGGAGTTGCATCATGAGTCACTGACCCTACTCAATGCCCCGAGCTGTTACTGCCTGCAAGTTGAACTGTTGGGAGGATATGTTTTTTTAACACAGAGTGTGGTGGGTGCCTGGAATGTGCTGCCAGGGGTAATGATGGAGGCAGATGCGATAGTGGTGTTTAAGAGACTTTTTAGCAGGGCAGATAGATATGGAGTCACATCCTCCCACCTCCACCCCTTTCTGCTTTCCGCAGAGACCGATTTCCTCCACAGGAAGGCTGGCTCTGTCCTGGGGGCGGAGTTGGAGTTGGATTCATGGGAGGTTGGTCTTGGAGGGGAGGATGCTCCTCAAACTGCGGAGCATCCTGGATAATACAGCTCACCCCCTCCATGACACACTGGTCAACCTGAGGAGCACCTTCAGCAACAGACTGGTTCCACCAAGATGCAGCACAGAACGCCACAGGATATCCTTCTTCCTTGTGGCTATCAAACAGTACAACTCCTCCCCCTTCTGTGGTGGGGTCGATGGTCTCCCCCTCCCCCAACATCCCCAGAGTTCACCACTCGTCACTTTATTTTCTTGTTCATGTATTTTGGAGTTTTTTTAATGACTTTTGGCAAATTCATTTCCCTCCTGGGATCAATAAAGTTTTATTGTATCGTATCATTCACATCCCTTCCCACCCAAACTGCCCCCTACCCTGGTACTTTCCCCTGTCCCTATACCTCCTTCCCTCGATTCTGTCCAAGGACCCTGACCCCTGACCCTTTCAGGTCAGGCTTAGGTTCACTTGCACCTCTTTCAACCTCATCTACTGTATCCATGTTGAGGTGTGGGTCCTATATAAGTAAGTAAGTAAGTAAGTAAGTTTATTGGCCAAGTATTCACATACAAGGAATTTGCCTTGGTGCTCCGCCCACAAGTAACAACATGACATACAGTGACAGTTACGAATGACTCAGAAAACACTAAACATTAATAATAATAATAAAAACATTAATGATAAAACACCATTGATCAAGCATGTAAACCAACAAAATACCAGATCAAAGGGAGGCTACAAATTTTTGGCTGTTGAGTAGAGCAACTACTTGTGGATAAAAACTGTTTTTATGTCTGGCTGTGGCAGCTTTGACAATCCGGAGTCGCCTTCCAGAGGGAAATGATTCAAAGAGTTTGTGGCCAGGGTGAGAGGGGTCAGAGATGATCTTGCCCGCTCGCTTCCTGGCCCTTGCAGTGTACAGTTCATCAATGGAGGGAAGGTTGCAGCCAATAATCTTCTCTGCTGATCGGACGATTCACTGCAGCCTCCAAGTATATAACAGCGAGACCAAGCGCATACGGATGTCTATTACCGGCCCTGCTTTGTTCTGGCCTTTTCTTACCTCCAGTTCTCTCCCCTCTACATTCAGTCTGAAGAAACATCCCAACCCGAAACATCACCCATCCTTTTTCTCCAGAGATGCTGCCTGACTCACTGAGTTACTCCAGCACTTTGTGTCAATCTTTGGTATAAACCAACATCTGCAGTTCCTCCCCACACACATTTGTAGGGATATTGATCAACCTGGGACATTGAACTTGGAATTCAATTCTGGCAGCTCACAATCATGCCTAGTTAAACTAAAGGAGATCAGTTTCAGAAGGAGATGAGGAGGAATTTCTTCAGTCAGAGGGTGGTGAATCTGTGGAATTCATTGCCACAGAAGGCTGTGGAGGCGTCAATAGTATTTTTAAGGCAGTGATAGAATGCTCCCCTTTACTGTGAGTGAGGGGATCACAGCACGGTTTGGGAACAGCTCCATCCAAGACCGCAAGAAATTGCAGCAAATTGTGGATGCATCACACAAACCAGCCTCTCTTCCACTGACTCCATTTATACCTCACGCTGCCTCGGCAAAGCCAGCAGCATAATCAAGGACGAGTCGCACCCTGGCCACTCCATCTTCTCCCCTCTCCCATCACGCAAGATGTAGAAGTGTGAAAATGCACACCTCCAGATTCAGGGACAGTTTCTTCCCAGCTGTTATCAGGCAACTGAACCATTCTATCACCAACTAGAGAGCAGTCCCGATCTAATATCTACCTAATTGGAGATCCTCGGACTATCATTGATCGGACTTTACCTAGCACTGAACATTATTCCATTTACCTTGTATCTGTGCACTGTGAATGGCTCAAATCATGCATTGTCTTTACGCAGACTGGTTAGCTCGCAACAAACGCTTTTCACTGTACCGCGGTACACGTGGCAATAAACTAAACGAATGTGGTTGCAGAGCGGTGAGCGAGATGGCGGCGAGCGAGGTGGAGGCGAGCGAGGGTGGCGGCGAGCGAGGTGGCGGTGAGCGAGGTGGCGGTGAGCGAGGTGGCGGTGAGCGAGGTGGCGGTGAGCGAGGTGGCGGTGAGCGAGGTGGCGGTGAGCGAGGTGGCGGTGAGCGAGGTGGCGGCGAGCGAGGTGGCGGCGAGCGAGGTGGCGGCGAGCGAGATGGCGGTGAGCGAGATGGCGGTGAGCGAGGTGGCGGTGAGCGAGGTGGCGGTGAGCGAGGTGGCGGCGAGCGAGGTGGCGGCGAGCGAGATGGCGGCGATGGCGGCGACGAGATGGCGGCGAGCGAGGTGGCGGTGAGCGAGGTGGAGGTGAGCGAGGTGGCGGCGAGCGAGGTGGCGGCGAGCGAGATGGCGGCGAACGAGATGGCGGCGAGCGAGATGGCGGTGAGCGAGATGGCGGTGAGCGAGATGGCGGTGAGCGAGATGGCGGTGAGCGAGATGGCGGTGAGCGAGGTGGCGGTGAGCGAGGTGGCGGTGAGCAAGATGGCGGTGAGCGAGATGGCGGTGGAGGCACTGACCTTCCTTGCAGTCGAGGCCGTTCCCGTGCAGGGTGTAGCCGAGGCGACACTGGCAGATGTAGGTGCCCAGTGTGTTCACACACTGGTGCTGACAGCCCCCGTTGTTCAGTGAGCACTCGTCCTTGTCTGGGGACAGAGAGAGAACACCCCGTCACACACACACACACTCGGCAGTAGGGAGCACAATGGTAAGCCCCACCCTCAATCAGACACACTGCACACGGCTCAATTGTAATCATGTACACTCCACTCCAAAGACGTACAGGTTTGTAGGTTAATTGGCTTGGTGCATGTGTAAAATTGTCCCTTGTGTGTGTGGAGGATAGTGTTAATGCGTGGATGTCACTGGTCAGTGCGGTCTCTGTGGGAAGAAGGTCCTGTTTCCGTGCTGTATCTCTAAAACTAAAAGTAAAAAAACTAAATGTACAGACTTATCACTGACTGGATATCACCCAGAAGTTTTTCACTGCACTTCGGTTCACATGACAATAAACTAAACTGAACAGTAAACTAAACAGTGATTGATTCACAGGTACAGCACGGTGGATCAGCAGTAGGGTTGCTGCCTCACAGCACCAGAGACCCGGGTTCTATCCTGACCACGGGTGCTGTCTGTACGGAGTTTGCACGTGCTCCCTGTGACCTGCGTGGGTTTTCCCCGGGAATTTGCTTTCCTCCCACACTCCAAAGACGTGCAGGTTATTAGGCTTTGGTAAAAATTGTAAAATGTCCCTAGTGTGTGTAGGATAGTGTGCGGGGATCGCTGGTCGGCGCAGACTCAGAGAGCTGAAGGGCCTGTTTCCGCGTTGTATCTCTAAACTAAACTAAACGGGCTCGCCGAGTCCACACTGAACATCAATCACACGTTCACACCAGTTCTATGTTATCCCACTTTCACATCCACTCCCTGCACACACACAATGTACAGAGGACTAATTAACCGTCACACCTGCACGTGTGGGAGGAAACTGGAGCCTTCGGAGAAAACCCACGTAGGTCACGGGGTGAACGTACAAACTCCGTACAGACAGCACCAATAGTCAGGATCAAACGCGGGTCTCTGGCGCTGTGAGGCAGCTACTCTACCGCTGCGGCCCAAATTACAAGGGGCTTCACCGATGGGATGGTCCGGTGCAGCTTGAGACCAGACCCTATGAGGGGGATTCAAGGGGAGACAGTCAGGATGGACCCCGGGTCTCTGGCACTGCAAGGCCCGCAGCGCCACCCTGCCCGTTCCTTCACCCCTTCACTTATCCCCGTCACCCTGAAGCGACCCTCACCTGCGAAGAACTGCCCCCTGAAGCCGCTCTTGGACACAGTGTTGTCAGACGTGAACTCGATGCGCATGTTGTTGAGCTGGGACGTTATGACATCCGGCGTCTGGGAGCCACAGAAACGGCCGTGGAGCTTGGATCCAGAGTCAAGGCCACTGTGGACCTCAACGTAGTCGTACTTACACACCTGGGGACAACACAGCTCCCTCACACCCAACTCCACAAACCTCACCCTCTCCCCCACCTGGAACCCACCACGCATTCCCCCCACAGCAGCACTGGAATGCTGGCCCTCCCAAATGCAACCACGTGCATGATCTTCACTCACCACAGACCAGGGTGTCCAAGCATGGTGGGTGGTGCCCAGTCACGGCCAATGGTGTGTACCATGGAGCAGCAAGTTCAACCATGGACCATGTGGGTGGTGCTGGCAGCTCCAGGCTGCTGCAGGTGGTCTCGCAAAGACAAACTCTTTTCCACACCCCCCCCCACCTCGCCTTAACACCCCCAAACCCCCCCCCTTCCCAACGCCACTCCCTGGCCCATCCCCCAGCAGGTCCATACGCCCAATCCCACCTTACTCCATCGCCACCTCCATCCCGTCCCATCCCCCACCCTGCTCCGTTCCCCACACCCCACCCCGTCCCATCCTGTTCCCCACCCTACCCTCCCCACCACCCAGCATCCCACCCAACAGCCACCCCCCCACCCACCTCCACTCTGCCCCAAACCCACATCCTGCCCCATCCACCTTCCAGCCACAGGTCCCAGCATTAGGGGCAGGTGTAGCAATGGTGGGGTCACAATGCGTGTGTGTGTGTGGGGGACAGGACACCCCTACACCCCCAAGGGTCTAATTCCGTCTCCCCATAGGCTGGTCACACACCCCGTCCCCCCATCACTCCCTTCTCCATATCTCTCCTTCTCCACCACCCCATGGGCCAATCTCCCCGCCCCCAAGGGCTGTTCTCCTCCACCATCCCATTACTCCCCGAGGTCACTCCCCCCCCCCGTGTGGGCTGGTTGTCGTGCTGTTGCTGGGTACCCACGTCGTTTCCCTCAAGCTCGAAGGCCAGGAATCGCAGGGAGATGCGGGTGACGTGCCGGTGCCACCAGATGCCACACACACCGCCTGTTGCCGGGGTAGGGCCGGGGCCAGCCGGGGCTGCTCACTGTACCGTTCAGCTGGGTAAGCAGGCCCCCGCACGCCGCTGTGGAAGCAGAGAGACAGAGACGCCGTCAGAGGTACCAGCACTCACACCGTGGACCATTGTCAGCAGAATTGGGACCCGTGTCTTTAGTTTAGTTTAGGGATACAATGTAGAACCAGGCCCTTCGGCCCATCAAGTCCATGCCGACCAGTACACTAACACTATCCTACACACCAGGGGCAATTTTACAGTGATACAGCGTGAAACAGGCCCTTCATCCCAACTTGCCCACACTGGTCAACATGGCCTAGCTACACTAATGCCACCTGCCCGCGTATGACCCATATCCCTCTTTACCTCTCCTGTCCACGTACCTGTTTTGTAAACATTGGGATAGTCCCTGCCTCAACTCTGGCAGCTCGCTCCATACACCAGAAGATGCTCCTCAGCTTCTTCCCGCAGGCTATAAGACTGATAAACGGACTTTCCCCCCTGCCAAAGTATCGCGCACCAACCACCAACCTGGACACACTGCAGCAGAGCCACTGTCGTGCCGCTGCCGATCGGAACGCCTGTTGATGTTTAGTAGAGAGTAGTGTTTTTAATTGGTTCATGATATATGTATTTTTATTTCTATTTATTTTTTACTGCACACTGAATGGACACTGGTTGAGCAACGTTTTTTTGTTTCCTCTGGGTATGTGAGTACTCAGGAAAATGACAATAAAGATATACTACTATACTATACTACTACCACCTGTTGTGTGAAGGAGGAATGCTCACTTGGAGCATTGTGAGCAGCTTTGGGCCACGTATCTTTAATTTAGTTTGAGGATACAGTGCAGATTCAGGCCCTTCAGCCCATGGAGCCCGCGCCAATCTGTTATCCCCACACACTAATACTATCTTGCACACTACGGACAATTTTACTGAGATGCTGAGATTTACTTAGCATGGGACATTTATGCCCTGTTCTGTCACTGTAAAGATCTATACGAGAGACAAATATGAAAGAAGAAAGGATAGTTGGTGTGTCCGTGGAAAAAAAAAAAAAAAAGGGCCCGGGGAGCCGTTGGTGAAAGGAGGAGTTACCTGGGCAGTGAGTTATAAATCGAGCGGGGCCCGGGGAGCCGTTGGAACGGGAGGAGGAGTTACCCAATCTGCAGCGTTACATCTCACTTCCAGAGAAGGGGTCTGGTGGAAGCCTCTGATTGGTGGAAGAGGACCAGAGGAAGCAGCTGATTGGGTGCAATCCCAGGTTTGCATTTCTGCTTTCAGTGAGTTAAGGGTTCAGTGAGTTAAGGGTTCAGTGAGTTAAGGGTTCAGTGAGTTAAGGGTTCAGTGAGTTAAGGGTTCAGTGAGTTAAGGGTTCAGTGAGTTAAGGGTTCGGTGGGTACAGTGAGTTAAGGGTTCGGTGAGTTAAGGGTTCGGTGAGTTAAGGGTTCGGTGAGTTAAGGGTTCGGTGAGTTAAGGGTAGGGTTCGGTGAGTTAAGGGTTCGGGGAGTTAAGGGTTCGGTGAGTTAAGGGTTCGGTGAGTTAAGGGTTCGGTGAGTTAAGTTAAGGGTTCGGTGAGTTAAGGGTTCGGTGAGTTAAGGGTTCGGTGAGTTAAGGGTTCGGTGAGTTAAGGGTTCGGTGAGTTAAGGGTTCGGTGAGTTAAGGGATCGGTGAGTTAAGGGATCGGTGAGTTAAGGGATCGGTGAGTTAAGGGTCAGTGAGTTAAGGGTTCGGTGAGTTAAGGGTTCGGTGAGTTAAGGGTTCGGTGAGTTAAGGGTTCGTGGAGTTAAGGGTTCGTGGAGTTAAGGGTTCGGTGAGTTAAGGGTTCGGTGAGTTAAGGGTTCGGTGAGTTAAGGGTTCGGTGAGTTAAGGGTTCGGTGAGTTTCGGTGAGTTAAGGGTTCGGTGAGTTAAGGGTTCGGTGAGTTAAGGGTTCGGTGAGTTAAGGGTTCGGTGAGTTAAGGGTTCGGTGAGTTAAGGGTTCGGTGAGTTAAGGGTTCGGTGAGTTAAGGGTTCGGTGAGTTAAGGGTTCGGTGAGTTAAGGGTTCGGTGAGTTGAGGGTTCGGTGAGTTAAGGGTTCGGTGAGTTAAGGTTTCGGTGAGTTACGGGTTCGGTGAGTTAAGGGTTCGGTGAGTTAAGGGTTCGGTGAGTTAAGGGTTCGGTGAGTTAAGGGTTCAGTGAGTTAAGGGTTCGGTGAGTTAAGGGTTCAGTGAGTTAAGGGTTCGGTGAGTTAAGGGTACAGTGAGTTAAGGGTTCGGTGAGTTAAGGGTTCGGTGAGTTAAGGGTTCGGTGAGTTAAGGGTTCGGTGAGTTAAGGGTTCAGTGAGTTAAGGGTACAGTATTTATTAGTAAAGGCACAGTTTAAAGGATAAAGATTTGTATCGTGTGAGGGAGTTGAGTTAATTTGGGAGTAAGCTAAGTCAGTGGAGATTGGCCCCGTGGTTTGCTCAGCCTGCCACATGTGGGAGATCAGGGATATGGTCGGTGTCCCTGGTGACTACGTTTGCAGGAAGTGTGTCCAGCTACAGCTCCTGGCAGACCGCATTGAATGATTGGAACTGCGGTTGGATTCACACTGGAGCATCCACGATGCTGAGAAAGTCGTGGATAGCACGTACAGCGAGTTGGTCACATCGCAGGTAAAAGGACAGAGGACAGAAAGGGAACAGGTGGCCAATAGCCAGCAAAGCAGTAGGCAGGTAGTGCAGGAGTCTCCTGCGGTCATCTCCCTCCTAAACAGGTATACCATTCTGGATACTGTTGAGGGAGATTGCTCATCAGGGGAATGCAGCAGCAGCCAAGTTCATGGCACCATGGGTGGCTCTGCGCCGAAGGAAGGGGAGAAAAAAGAGTGGAAGGGCAATAGTAATAGGGGATTCAATTGTCAGGGGAATAGATAGGCGTTTCTGCGGCAGCAAACGAGACTCCAGGATGGTATGTTGCCTCCCTGGTGCAAGGATCAGGGATGTCACTGAACGGCTGCAGAACATTCTGGAGGGGGAGGGTGAACATCCAGTTGTCTTGGTGCATATTGGCACCAACGATATAGGTAAAAAAAAAAGGAATGAGGTCCTACAAGGTGAATTTAGGGTGCTAGGAGATAAACTTAAAAGTAGGATCTCAAAGGTAAAAATCTCTGGATTACTACCAGTGCCACGGGCTAGTCAGAGTAGAAATAGGAGGATATTGCAGATGAATACGTGGCTTGAAAAATGGTGCAAGGGGGATTCAAATTTCTAGGGCATTGGAACCAGTTCTGGGGGAGGTGGGACCAGTACAAACAGGACGGTCTGCACCTGGGCTGGAATGGAACCAATGTTCTTGGGGGAGTGTTTGCTAGTGCTGTCGGGGAGGAGTTAAACTAATGTGGCAGGGGGATGGGTGTAAGAGCAGAGAGGCAGAGGGGTGTAAATTGAGGGTAGAAGCAATTGGTAGCAAGGTGAAAAGTAAAAGTGGCAGGCAGACACATCCAGGGCAAAAATCAAAAAGGATCACTTTCCAACATAATTGTATAAGGGGTAAGAGCATTGTAAAAACAAGCCTGAAGGCTTTGTGTCTCAATGCAAGGAGTATTCGTAATAAGGTGGATGAGTTGAATGTGCAGATAGTTATTAATGTACATGATATAGTTGGGATCAAGGAGACATGGCTCCAGGGTGAACAAGGCTGGGAGCTGAACATCCAGGAATATTCAATATTCAGGAGGGATAGAGAGAAAGGAAAAGGAGGTGGGGTAGCGTTGCTGGTTAGAGCAGATTAACGCAATAGAAAGGAAGGGCATTAGCTTGGATGATGTGGAATCGATATGGGTAGAGCTGCGAAACACTAAGGGGCAGAAAACGCTAGTGGGAGTTGTGTACAGGCCACCTAACAGTAGTAGTGGAGTTGGGGATGGCATCAAACACAAAATTAGAAATGCGTGCAGCAAAGGTAAAACAATTATAATGGGTGACTTCAATCTACATATAGATTGGGTGAATCAAATTGGCAGGGGTGCTGAGGAAGAGGATTTCTTGGAATGTATGCGGGATAGTTTTCTAAACCAACATGTAGAGGAACCAACGAGAGAGCAGGCTATTCTAGACGGGGTATTGAGTAATGAGGAAGGGTTAGTTAGCATTCTTGTTGTGCATGGCCCCTTGGGCAAGAGTGACCATAATATGGTTGAGTTCTTCATTAGGATGGAGAGTGACATTGTTAATTCAGAAACAAGGGTCCTGAACTTAAAGAAAGGTGACTTTGAGGGTATGAGACGTGAATTGGCCAAGATAGACTGGCAAATGATTCTTAAAGGGTTGACGGTGAATATGCAATGGAAGGCATTTAAAAAACTGCATGGATGAACTACAACAATTGTTCAACCCAGTTTGGCAAAAGAATAAATCAGGGATGGTAGTGCATCCGTGGATAACAAGGGAAATCAGGGATAGTATCAAAACAAAGGATGAAGTGTACAAATTAGCCAGAACAAGCAGCCTACCAGAGGACTGGGAGAAATTCAGAGTCCAGCAGAGGAGGACAAAAAGCTTAATTAGGAAAAGGAAAATAGATTATGAAAGAAAACTGGCAGGGAACATGAAAACTGACTGCAAAGGTTTTTATAGATATATGAAGAGGAAAAGATTAGTTAAAACAAATGTAGGTCCCTTGCAGTCGGAAACAGGCGAATTGATCATGGGGAACAAGGACATGGCAGACCAATTGAATAACTACTTTGGCTCGGTCTTCACTAAGGAAGACATAAATAATCTGCCGGAAATAGCAAGGGGCCGGGGGTTAAATGATTGAAATCCAGGTTAGCCGGGAAGTGGTGTTAGGTAAATTGAATGGATTAAAGGCCGATAAATCTCCAGGGCCAGATAGGCTGCATCCCAGAGTATTTAAGGAAGTAGCCGCAGAAATAGTGGATACATTAGTGATAATTTTTCTAAACTCATTAGATTCTGGAGTAGTTCCTGCGGATTGGAGGGTAGCTAATGTAACCCCACTTTTTAAAAAGGGAGAGAAAATGGTGATTTACAGACCAGTTAGTCTAACATCAGTGGTGGGGAAAATTCTGGAGTCAGTTATTAAAGATGGGATAGCAGCACATTTGGAAAGTGGTGAAATCATTGGACAAAGCCAGCATGGATTTATGAAAGGTAAATCATGTCTGACGAATCTTATAGAATTTTTCGAGGATGTAACTATGAGTGGATAAAGGGGAACCAGTGAATGTGGTGTATCTGGACTTTCAGAAGGCTTTCGACAAGGTCCCACATAAGAGATTAGTATACAAACATAAAGCACACGGTATTGGGGGTTCAGTATTGATGTGGATAGAGAACTGGCTGGCAAACAGGAAGCAAAGAGTAAGAGTAAACGGGTCTTTTTCAGAATGGCAGGCAATGATTAGTGGGGTACCGCAAGGCTCAGTGCTGGGACCCCAGCTATTTACAATATATATTAATGATCTGGATGAGGGAATTGAATGCAACATCTCCAAGTTTGCGGATGACACGAAGCTGGGGGGCAGTGTTAGCTGTGAGGAGGATGCTAGGAGGCTGCAAGGTGACTTGGATAGGCTGGGTGAGTGGGCAAATGCATGTCAGATGCATTAAATGTGGATAAATGTGAGGCAAAATGGTGGCAAAAACAGGAAAGTAGACTATTATCTGAATGGTGGCCGATTAGGAAATGGGGAGATGCAACGAGACCTGGGTGTCATGGTACACCAGTCATTGAAAGTAGGAATGCAGGTGCAGCAGGCAGTGAAGAAAGCAAATGGTATGTTAGCATTCATAGCAAAAGGATTTGAGTATTAGAGGAGGGAGGTTCTACTGCAGTTGTACAGGGTCTTGGTGAGACTACACCTGGAGTATTGCATACAGTTTTGGTCTCCTAATCTGAGGAAAGACATTCTTGCCATAGAGAGAGTACAGAGAAGGTTCACCAGACTGATTCCTGGGATGGCAGGACTTTCATATGAAGAAAGACTGGATAGACTCGGCTTGTATTCGCTAGAATTTAGAAGATTGAGGGGGGATCTTATAGAAACTTACAAAATTCTTAAGGGGTTGTTCAGGCTAGATGCAGGAAGATTATTCCCGATGTTGGGGAAGTCCAGAACAAGGGGTCGCAGTTTAAGGATAAGAGGGAAGTATTTTAGGACCGAGATGAGAAAATCATTTTTTACACAGAGAGTGGTGAATCTGTGGAATTCTCTGCCACAGAAGGTAGTTGAGGCCAGTTCATTGGCTATATTTAAGAGTTAGATGTGGCCCTTGTGGCTAAAGGGATCAGGTGGTATGGAGAGAAGGCAGGGATGGGATACTGAGTTGGATGATCAGCCATGATCATATCGAATGGCGGTGCAGGCTCGAAGGGCCGAATGGCCTACTCCTGCACCTATTTTCTATGTTTCTATGTTTACAACTATGAACTTCTATGGACTGTATTTGGTTAAGTTTAGTTTAGATACAGCCCACCATAAATTCATATGTTCAAGGAGCAGAAGAAGGCCATTCAACCCATCAAGTCTCCTCCGCCATTCAATCATGGCTGATCTATCTCTCCCTCCTAACCCCATTCTCCCGCCTTCCCCGCATAACCCCTGACACCCGTACTAATCAAGAATCTGTCAATCTCCGCCGTAAAAATATCCATTGACGGCCTCCATAGCCGTCTGCGGCAATGAATCCCACAGATTCACCACCCTCTGACAAAAGAATTTCCTCCTCATCTCCTTTCTAAAGGTACATCCTTTAATTCTGAGGCTATGACCTCTAGTCCGGGACTCTCCCACTAGTGGAAACATCCTCTCCACATTCACTCTATCCAGACCTTTCACTATTCAGTAAGTGTCAAAGAGGTGCCCCCTCATCCTTCTAAACTGCAGCGAGTAAAGGCCTAGTTCCGTAAAATCCTCATCATATGTTAACACCGAGTCTGTGCCGGCCAGCGATCCCCGCACACTAGCACTATCCTACACACACTGGGGACAATTTTACAATTATACCAAACCAATTAACCCGTAAACCTGTATATCTTTGTAGTGTGGTAGGAAACCGGAGCACCCAGAGAAAACCCACGCAGGTCACGGGGAGAACGTACAAACTCCATAAAGACTCAGTATCTGAGGAAGGATGTGCTGCCGCTGGAGAGGGTCCAGAGGATGTTTACGAGAATGATCCCAGGAATGAGTGAGCTAAAACGGCCAATAGGGGCATTGTTGCTGAGGTTGGCTTGTGGTTAGGGCTGTGCGGGGTGAGGTGGTTCAAGAGCCTGATGGAGGATGGGAATATGCTGTTCATGTACCTGTGGTCTGTGTCCATGGGTCTGTGATGCTGCTGTAAGACTGTCCTGGTACCTCAACTGACTTCGGTATCTGATCATGAATTCAACTGGACGTGCCTTCAAACTTAAGGACCTGCGCTGGACTGATTTAATTCTGGAGACAGTAAGGTGTGCTGGTGACACTCTGCCGGACACTGGGGAGGGTTGCGGGGGTATGGCAACACTCTGCTGGGCACTGGGGAGGGTACCCACCATCACAGCTCCTGCCGTCAGCTGCCAGCTCGTATCCGGGCTCACACCCACACTCGTAGCTGCCCAGGGTGTTGATGCAGCGCTGCTGACAGCCCCCTCGCTCTGCATCCCCACACTCGTCCACCTCTGCAATGAGACGCAGACGTGGGGGTCAACGTGGGGGAACAGACACCCACCTGGTCACCACCCACCGACCGAACTCCCCCACAAACCCTGACCCTGTCCCCACCCACAGACACTCCCCCACCCTCCCCGTACAACCCCACCATACTGGTACGCCCCCCCCCCCCCCCCCCCCCCCCACACACACTGCCACTCCCCCCCACCCATCCTCCACAGACCCACACTTTCCCCACCCCGTCATAACCCTCCGCCCACCATCCCCCTCCTCACCCCCCCCCACCCTCCTGGTAAAGCCACCCCCCACCAACACCCCCCCCCCTTCCATTACAGCCCCCCAATTCCATCCCCCACACAGTCCCCACAGACCCATGCCCCCACCCTCCAGGTACAGTGACCAGTGGGGTGCCACATGGCTCAGTGCTAGGACCCCAGTTATTTACAAGATATATTAACGATTTAGACGAGGGAATACCCCGTCCTGAAAAGGACCCGTTAAATACCACAGTCCGAGCTCCTCACTGGATCACCACCCCATGGGTGTCACTGGATCAGCACCCCAGGGTGTCACTGGATCACCACGCCAGGGTGTCACTGGATCAGCACCCCAGGGTGTCACTGGATCACAACCCCAGGGTGTCACTGGACCCCCACCCCAGGGTGATCACACCCCAGGGTGTCACTGGATCACCACCCCAGGGTGTCACTGGACCCCCACCCCAGGGTGTCACTGGATCACAACCCCAGGGTGTCACTGGACCCCCACCCCAGGGTGTCACTGGATCACCACCCCAGGGTGTCACTGGATCACCACCCCAGGGTGTCACTGGATCACCACCCCAGGGTGCCACTGGATCAGCACCCCAGGGTGTCACTGGATCACCACCCCAGCCAGCTGCCCACTGCCAAGGTCATTGGGACAATCACAATGAATCACACGCACCCTTGAAGAAGTCTGCGGTGAAGCCAGCCTTGCCGATGGAAGTGTCGGACATGAAGCGGAGCCAGAGTGTGTTGGAGCTCGACCTGATGTTGCTGGGATTGTTGTAACCGCAGTAGCGGCCAATCAGGGGGGCATCGTGGCCGTCGCCATCACGGACCTCCAGGTAGTCGTAGGCGCAGGTATCGTGGCGTTCCACCTGGGCAGCCGAGACCACAGGGGGTGTGAGTGTAGGGACCAGGGTGGAGTTAGTGTGTTAGGGACCAGGGTAGGGAGTTAGTGTGTAGGGACCAGGGTGGAGTTAGTGTAGGGACCAGGGTGGAGTTAGTGTAGGGACCAGGGTGGAGTTAGTGTGGGGACCAGGGTGGAGTTAGTGCAGGGACCAGGGGAGAGTTAGTGTAGGGACCAGGGTGGAGTTAGTGTGGGGACCAGGGTGGAGTTAGTGTAGGGACCAGGGTGGAGTTAGTGTGAGGACCAGGGTGGAGTTAGTGTGGGGACCAGGGTGGAGTTAGTGTGGGGACCAGGGTAGGGAGTTAGTGTGGGGACCAGGGTGGAGTTAGTGTAGGGACCAGGGTGGAGTTAGTGTGGGGACCAGGGTGGAGTTAGTGTAGGGACCAGGGTGGAGTTAGTGTGGGGACCAGGGTGGAGTTAGTGTGGAGTTAGTGTGGGGACCAGGGTGGAGTTAGTGTAGGGACCAGGGTGGAGTTAGTGTGAGGACCAGGGTGGAGTTAGTGTGAGGACCAGGGGAGAGTTAGTGTGGGGACCAGGGGGAGAGTTAGAGGAGGGGACGGTTGGGGAGGGGGTGGCACCACTGGTAGTCTGCCCAGTGTAAGGACCGGGGTCCCACAAGACCACCCGCTGTACCCCAGGTCCCTGTACCCCAGGTCCCTGTACTCTGTACCCCACACTGCCATTTCAGAATATTTGACAATAAATCACTCCTGACTTGCTTTTACACGTTCCACTAGGGCAGTCGCAGTCAATATTTGGAAAGTTATTACCCCCCCCCCCCTATACAATTACCATACAATGTCACCACCCTAGTATTCTTACAATTACCTGCACTTTCCCTGCATGTTTGCTCCTCTAATTTCCACTCACTACCAAGGTGAGGTCGTAAATCCCAGCAGCAGAGTGACCACCCCTCCTTGCCCCTCTGTTCCACCCAAAGCCCAGAGTGGGAATTGGGTAATTGTGGCCCATGTTTACCCCAGGCCCAGGTCTGGACCAAAGGCAGACCGGGCAGTACCTAACCCACCAGGGCTGCTGGGAGGGGAGGGGGAGGGGGGGGGGGGGGGGGGGCGCTTGTGTACACAGATATCTCAAGATCCCCAGAGATTGGTCAGTTAGCATCCTGGGTTGGGGGGGGGGGGGGGGGGAAGAAAGAGAAAGTGTAGAGGAAGAAAGGGCCAAGAGGAGGGGGGGGAGAGAGAGAGAGAGACACGCAGAGTTGAGAATGAGGCAGAGGGAAAAGGAAAGGTAGCGAGGGAGTGGAGAAAGAGAGGGAGAGGGGGGAGAATGGAGGGGGCGGGAGGGAGAGTAGGAAAGGGAGGGGAAGGGGGGAGGGAGAGAGTAGGAGGGGAGAATGGAGGGGGGAGGGAGGGAGAGGGAGGGGGGGAGGGAGAGGGGGGGGAGAGAGGGAGGGGGAGGGAAAGGAGGGGGGGGGGGGAGGGGGCGGAGAGGGAAAGGGAGAGAGTGGAGGGGGGGGAGGGAGGGAGAGAGCGAGTGTAGCAGAGGGAGGGAGGAAAGTGTAGGGGTAGAGAGGGTGGGGGAGAGTGAAGGTAGGTGCAGCCCAGGCCACGGTTTACCTCGAAAGCCTGGAAGATGAGGCCTACGTGGCAGGCTGTTGCCACGGCGATGGTCCACACACACTCCTTGGAGGGCCAGTAGTCGTCGGGGTAGTTGGGCGACTGGATCTGACCCGCGTCCTTCCGGATGTTTCCGCCACAGATCGCTGCAACAAGACTGAGGGTCACACCCCTGCCCTTCCCCACAGACAGAACATCACTCCACTTATTATTGGGGGGGCAATGAATGAAGGAGGTCTGCCAGAGTGGGGCCAGAGACTTGGGTTGGATCCCGGCTACGGGTGCTGTCTGAACGGAGTTTGCACGTTCTCCCCGTGACCTGCGTGGGTTTTCTCCGGTTTACTCCCACGCATCAAATATGTACAGGTCTGTAGGTGAATTGGTTGTAAATTGCCCCCTAGTGTGTGTAGGGTAGTGTTAATGTGCGGTGATCGCTGGTCGGTGCGGACTCGCTGGGCCGAAGGGCCTGTTTCCACGCCGCATCTCCAAACAAAACTAAACGTTTGGACGGATAAATGGTTAGGCGGGACGTGGGCCCAGTTGGACTAGCCCAGTGTGGGCTGAATGGCCTGACTCCCTCCTGTACTCACCCACGGGTTGTGATATCCTGCCCCTCCCTGGCACTGGGATAAGCCCCCCCCCCCACCACATGGTGTTTGGGTTCCCAGTGCACAGGGCCCACTTCTCCCATTACCCCCCCCACTCACTCCCCATCACCCCATTACCTGGTGAACCCCCTCCATTGCCCTTGGAGCCCCTGTACCCTGTCCCATTGAGCCCATCCTGCCCCCCCCCCCCCCTGTCACTGCCCCCATTTCCCAGTGACCCCCTCCCTCTCCCCTAACCCAGTGACCCCCTCCTTCTTGGCAACCCCCACGTTCCCCCTCCCCTCGCGATGACCCCCCCTGCACCCTCATTGAACCCCTCCCTGGGCCCCCGGCATTAGGGGTGAACGCCACAGAGCCTGTGTACCCTGTTCCTGGTGATCCCTCCACCCCCCCCCCTTTGTCTCCCCCCTATCTCTACCCCCCCCCCTGGCCTGTGGGTCCCTGGTGTTGGGATAACCCCCCCCCCTGGAGCCCATACACCCGGTCCCCGGTAACTCCCTCCTTATCTCCCCCCCCCCCCCCCCCCCCCCTGTGACCCATCTACTCCCTGGTGACCCCTTTCCCCCCCCCTCTCTGTCCCTACGCCCTCGTTCCCCATCAAACCCCCTCCCTCGGCCCCTGGCGGAGTAACCCGGCCCCAAAGCCCGTGCACCCCATCCCAGTCCCCGGGTTTAGGGGGTTCAGTACTTGTGTAGGAGGCAGTGAACCTCCAGTCCATGGGGGGGGAGGGGGGGATGGGGCGCTAGAGTGGGAAGGGGACGAGGGGTATGGAGGGGGTTCACTACCTGTGTAGGGGTCGGTGATGTGGGGGGTGGGGGGGAAGGGGGGGGGGGTGTATGGGGTGTGTGGGGGGATGGGTTGGGGTTTAGGGGTTCAGTACCTGTGTAGCTGGCGGTGAAGCCGTGGCTCCCCCTGCTGCTGGAGCCGCGTAACTCCACCCACAGGCGGCTGTCGCTGGAGAGCAGTGGTGGGGGTGGCCGTGGTCCACAGAACCGTCCTGTGGGGGGGGGGGGGGGGGGGGAGAGAATGTGTCAGTCAGCATCGCTGTACCCCATCCCCACCAAACCCCCATCCTGCATTGCTGCAGCCCCCGTGCAATCCCACGGCAGCCCCACTGCAGTCCACTGCATGCCACAGAGTAGCCCGTACGCATGGGAGGAGCCCGTACGCGGAGCAAGAGGCCACAGCTGACCACCTCAACCTGTGGTCAGTTGTCCAAGCAAGAACAAGGCTGGTCCTGGGCAGTGAATCCCAACAAGACCCAGTGGCTGTGGAAGGGCTGACCACACTGTCAGCTGGGAACGGCAGGTCAAATGGGCAGAAACACGAGGGGAGAGAGGTAGACGGGGGTGGGTGGAGTGGGTAAAACAGGCAAGAAGGGATTAGAGGGGGTAAGGGGGGGTAGAGGGGGGGTGGGGAGAGGGGGTGAGGGGGGGAGAGGGGGGTAGAGGGGGGTAGAGGGGGGTGGGGAGAGCGGGTAAGGGGGGGTAGGGGGTGGGGAGGGTAGAGAGGGGGTGGAGCAGGGGGATTAGGGTAGGGGGGAGAGGGGGGTGAGGGTGGGGGAGTGGGTTGAGCAGGGGGAATGAGGGGGGTCTGAGGGTGGGTGTGGGTGAGCGGGGGAGGGTGGGGACGTAGCGGGGGGAGTGAGGGGTAGCAAGCGTAAGGGGGGGTAGAGGGGGTAGAGAGGGGTGGGGGGAGTGGGTAGAGCAGGCGAGCGGGGGTAAGAGGAGAGGGGGGAGTGTGGAGATCTGACAAGAGGGGGCGAGAGGGGGGTAAGTGGGGGTAGAGAGGAGGTGGGGAGCGGGTAAGGTGGCGAGAGGGGGTAGAGGGGATAAGAATGAGGGGGAAGTGGGTAGTGCGGGTGGGCAGTGGGGGATTAGGGGGTGAGGGTGGGGTTGAGCATGTGTTGCGGTGTGTATGTCATACCCAGCAGTGGTGCCTTCCTCCAGTACCCATCCCGTACCTCAATGTGGTCGTACCAGCAGAGTCGGCTCCTGGACAGCCCCAGGGAGGTGAAGTTTAATATGATCTGCAAAGCAGAGAGCTTTGGTTAACCAGCATCAGTTCTGGGCACCATGTTATAGGAAAGATTTACGAGGATGTTGCCAGGACTAGAAAGAGACTGCCTGACCCACTGAGTTACTCCAGCACTTTGTGCTTATTTTTGTCCCAATTTCAATACTCAATGACTGATGAAGGCCAATGTGTCAGGTGGGGCAGAACAGTGGGGAAACAGCAGATTGGAAGATACACGATACAAGTCTACTCCGCCATTCAATCGTACTGAACCCTAGCACGAGGAGCCCAGTTGGCCCAGAGTCAGACTGCCTCCAAACCACACCAGACTGCGGCAGCACGGTGGCGCAGCGACAGAGTTGCTGCCTCACAGCGCCACAGACCCGGTTCAACCCTGACTATGGGTGCTGTCTGTATATAGTTTGTACCTTCTCCCTGTGACCTGCGTGGGTTTTCTCCGGGTGCTCTGGTTTCCTTCCACACTCCAAAAACGTACCAGTTTGTAGGTTAAGTGGCTTGGAATAATTGTAAATTGTCCCTTGTGTGTGTAGAATCATGCAAGTGTACTGGGTGATTGTTAGTCAGTGCAGACTCGTTGGGCCGAAGGGCCTGTATCCGTGTTGTATCTCTAAATTAACCTACGAAACTAAGACACTGCCAACCCCAGCCCAGTCCAGTACAGTGTGCCCACAATCTCACCGCCTCTATACCACACCGAGACACACACTGTCCCTGTCCCGGAACTGGCACAGTGTACCCACAATCTCACTGCCTCCAGGACACATATGGGACCCCAGCGAGATGCCTCCTGGTCCAAGCCTCAGCACTATGTCCCTACAGTGAGCCTGCCTCCATAACACACAGAGACATACACTGCCCACTGCCCCGTTTGCCCACAATCCCACCGCCTGAGAGAGATGCGCTGCAATGCCGATCGCGAATGAGGAGGGACCCATGCAGCTGAGAGTGAGGAGGGCCCTGTGTCACAGAGTGAGGAGGGCCGGCACTCAGCAGGGGTCCGCAGTGGGGGGGACCCGAGAGTGACGAGGGTCACAGGCCGCCGAGAATGAGGGGGATCCAAGTGAGGAGGCGGCTGAGACACATGGGCAAAGATCAGTCTCTTCAAAAAGCTTTTTGAAACTTTATCAGCACCAGAATCGTGGCGACATTTGTGTGCTGTCCAGGTGAGGTCTGTGTGTGAATTTAACGGGTGGGACGCAGCACAAAGCATTTCACTGTAACTAGCTACACGTGACAATAGAGTATCCTTCAAATGCACCCAGCTCCTGCCCAGCATCCCCCCTCCCACCTACCACCACGCCCCTCCTTCCATGCCCCTTCCATTCCTACCCTGTCCACTCCCCTCCTTCACCACCCCTCCCCCCCCACCTACCTCCACGCCCCTCCTTCCATGCCTCCTACTTCCCTGCCCCCTCCACTCCCCACCTACCTCCACACTCCTCCTTCCCTGTCCCCTCCACTTCCCTCCTTCCCCACCCCTCCCCCTCCCACCTAACTCCCCTCCCATACCGCCCCCTCCCCTCCTCCTCTGCCCCTCCACTCCCCTCCACTCCTCCACCCTCCCCCCCCCCCCCCCCCCCCCCACCCCCGTACCTTCTCTCCGGGGGTGACTGAGATCCTCCACACACAGTGGGTGAAGGGGGGGTAGCTGCGTGGGAACCCCGGGCTGGAGAAGTTCCCAGCAGAGTCCTGCAGGCTCTCGCCACAGGCTGCAACACAAAGCATGGACACGCCGCCATTACACACCGCTGTGGAGGCGCAGAGGGGGGGACATTAATGTGGGGGGGGGTACACACGCACACTGAGGCCCAGGACCACGCTGGCAGGGGGGAAGCGAGCGAGAAGAGGGGTTGGTGGAAAGAGGGTTAGACAGGTACATGGATAGGACAGTTTTAGAGGGATACGGGCCAAATACAGGCAGGTGGGACTAGTGTATGTTGGCCGGTGTGGGCGAGTTGGGCTGAAGGGCCTGTTTCTACACTGTGTGAGTGTGACTGTGACTAAGAGCTGATGTGTGAGGAAGGCCAGACACTTGTCAACAGCAGACACACAGCCGGAGGAGACCGAGCCGAGCTCACTCTGCTTGATGGATAGGACAGTTTTAGAGGTATACGGGCCAAATACAGGCAGGTGGGACTAGTGTATGTTGGCCGGTGTGGGCGAGTTGGGCTGAAGGGCCTGTTTCTACACTGTGTGAGGAAGGCCAGACACTTGTCAACAGCAGACACACAGCCGGAGGGGAGACCGAGCTCTCTCTGCTTTGATCCGGCCTTTTACAAGAATGGCCAGAACGCTACAAGCAATTAAGGCAACTTAACGAGGGGGAAATGATGAAAGAGTATTTGTGTTGAGCTGAGGGCAGCTGATTAGTTTACTGTACAGGCCACTGCTAGCTGTGAGGTGGAGCAACTCATTGAGATCAAATGCCTGGCTCTGACTGTGGGCTGGGGTGGTGAGACTCTGAGACTGCCCACCGGCGATCTCGGCAACAGTGGGTGGTCACCAGATGGAAGAGTATCTGCCCGAGCCGGCCTCCGGCCCCTTTACCGGGGTTACGTTCGTGCCCGAGTGGTACTAGAGGGGTCTACACGCTGCCCACGGGTGCCATGGGGGACTTCCGGGACCGCTGGGCACGGCGGGGGGTGGGGTGTGTCCTCAATAAGGATTGTGTTAGAGTCACACACTGGACTTGTGAGCCACACTCCAGCCCACAAGACACGAGATACCACAACCATACTGTCATCATCTGCAATAGGCCACCACCAACCATGTGTGCATGGATATAGAAACATAGAAAATAGGTGCAGGAGGAGGCCATTCGGCCCTTCGAGCCAGCACCACCATCCATTGTCATCATGGCTGATCGTCCCGTATCAATAACCCGTGCCTGCCTTTTCCCCATATCCCTCGACTCCACTAGCCCCTAGAGCTCTATCTAACTCTCCCTTAAATCCATATTTGTGTTGTCCTGACTACGGATATCGAGGGATGTGGATCATGTGCAGGCAGGTATACCTCAGTCCTTCAGTCCACAATGTTCTGCGCCTGTTCAAACACCACTATAGTATGTGCTTCCACCATCACACCTATGAAGCAGCAACTCTACCGCTGCGCCACCGTGCCACCCCCGGAGGTAATGGGCAACGGTACAGTGTCAGGTGTTAAAGGGCAACGGTAAAGGGTCAGGGGTTAAAGGGCAATGGTACAGGGTCAGGGGTTAAAGGGCAACGGTACAGGGTCAGGGGTTAAAGGGCAACGATACAGGGTCGGGGGTTACCTGGGCAACGGTACAGCTTATTGGCTTGGCTGATGTCCCCTTCACTCAGCTTCACTCTCTGCCCAATGGTTGGTCGCAGGCCTTGGTCATCTCTCCGTGGGAGGATGGTGTCCAAGAAAACGCCCCTGGGGAATGAACGCAGGGCACCGGCTGTGAACACGGTAACGTCAGCACCAGGAGACACACAGTGGCTGTGGAAATAGCAGCCTGTAGATCAATGACGTGGTGAAAGTGTTAATGAAGGAAGTGGCTGGAGAACTGAGTGAGATGTCCTGGTGTGTCGGATGGTGCTAGTGTACGGGGATCGATGGTCGGCAGGGACTCGGTCCGTTTCCGTGTTGTATCTCTATACTAAACTAAAACAACTACGGGACCTACAGGTCTGCCTGGAATAACCAGCGTGTATGTGTAATTGGAGATACTGCCTGAGCCGCTGTTACTACAGCATTTTGTGTCTATCTTCAGTGTAAACCAGCATAAACCAGCAATCCCTAATGGCTTTATGTCCAGCACCTTAACCACTCAGCCACGACTACCAATGTCTTTGGTGTGAATGGCCCGACCCTGACTAGCTCACTGCCAGGCACATTCCAGTTCACACACCAATTAACAGTTTAACCCACCCTGCTATAAGAAAGATGTTGGCAAGCTGCAGGGGGTACAAGATTTACAAGGATGTTGCCAGGACACGAAGGTCTGAGCGACAGGGAAAGGTTGAGCTGGCTGCTTCTCTATTCCTTGGAGTGCAGGAAGATGAGGGGTGATCTTATAGAGGTGTATAAAATCATGAGAGGAATAGATCAGGTAGATGCACCTTCTTGCCCATAGTAGAGAGAATCAAGGACCAGAGGACATTGGTTTAAGGTGAGGAGTGAAAGATTTAGGAACCCGAGGGTGGTGGGTGTATGGAACGAACTGTCTGATGAGGTCGTTGAAGCACAACGTTTAAGGAACATTCAGACAGGTATATGGATAGGACAGGTTTAGAGGGATATGGGCCAAACGCAGGCATTGGAGTTGGTGTAGATGGGGCATGTTGGTCGGTGTGGGCATGTTGTACATTCTATGTTATCCCACTTTCTCATCCACTCCTTACACACCAGGGGCAATTTACAGAGGGCAAATTAACCTACCAGCCCATACGTCTTTGTAACGTGGAAGGAATCTGGAGGAAACCCACACGGTGACAGGGAGAACGTGCAAACTCCACACAGACAGTAACTGAGGTCGGGATCGAACCGAAGTCTCTGGTGCAGTGAGACAGCTGCTCTACCGCTGCGCCACCGTGTCGATTATAAACATTGAAAGGGATTGAACAGGTAGGTGGGAGAAACTCTATCCTCTGATGGGGGGGGGGGGGGGAGCCCAAATTAGAAAATCATCTTGGACTTTGGAGAGGAGCAGCTTCACAGATGGCACTGGGCTGCGATGTTTTGTAGAGTGTGTGTGGGGGAGGAAGAGAGAGAGAGAGAGAGCTCTTGGCCCATCTAGTCCACGCTGCCGGCGGTTACCCTGTACATTAGCAACATTTGGACAGGTAAACGGATAGGAAAACGTTCAGAGGGATATGGGCCCAACGTGGGGAGCTTGGACTAGTGCAGATGGGGCATATTGGTCGGCATGGGCAAGTTGGGCGAAGGGCCTGTTTCCGTGCTGTATCTCTAAACTAACCTCCATAACTTATGGACAACCTGTACATTCAATCGAGTGTTTGGGGGACCAAATCTATGCTGTCTAGTATTTTATCATTCCACCTTGGATAAAGGTTCTGACTGTGGGAGGTTTCTGAGGGATAAGAATTTGGAAAGACCAACCACAGATATAAGACTCACTGGTCTATAGTTTCCAGACCTAGCCTCGCAGCCCTTCTCAAATAGAGGCACAACATTAGCCATCCTCCAGTCTTGTGGCAGTCTCCAGTCTGAACTACAACCTTCCACCATCACCCTCTGCTTCCTTCCATTGAGCCAATTCAGCTATCTCTCCTTGAATCCCATGTGATCTAACCTTCCAGAGCAGCCTACCATGTGGAACCTTGTTAAATGCCTTGCTGATGCCCATATAGATAAAGTCTATGGCTTTGCCCACGTCAATCTTTCTGGTGATCACCGCAAAAAACTTAATCAGATCCGTAAGACACGATCTTCCACGTACGAAATTATGCTGACTGTCCCTAATCAGCCCGTGTCTATCCAAAGAATATAGTTCCCTGTATTTTCCCTCAGTAGTTACGATCCGGGGAGTATGTTTTCCTTGCAACGCTCTACACCCAACAAATTACAAGCAGCGTTGCTATGGAACTGAACCATCGCAGTTTAGTCCAAAGATACAACATGGAAACAGGCCCTTCAGCCCATCAAGTCCACGCCAACCTGGGATCCCCGCACACTAACACCATCGTACACACTAGGGTCAATTTACAATTCAATTAAGCCAATTAACCTACAAACCTGTCCGTCTTTGGAGTGTGGGAGGAAACCGGAGCACCCGGAGAAAACCCACACAGGCCACGGGGAGAATATAGACTCCACACAGACAGTCAGGAAAGAACATGGGTCTCTGGCGCTGTGAGGCATCAACTCTACTGCTGCTCCACCATGCTTCTTCAGGGAGGTTTGGAGGGGTACAGGACTTCCAGACGGACCACTGGACTACGCCTTAAAACTAAGCCAGGGGTGAGGGCTACTTCAGTGGGGGTGTGTGGAGCTCCACAACTGTGGGTGGGACTGGTGGGATTGGGTCTGGGGCATTGGGACAGAGTGGACCATGAGGGGGAGATGAGACCTCCAGAGACGTCTAGGGCCTTGTTACAGTTGAGAGAAGGTGTGAAAGACGAGTTCCCGGCAACCTTGGCGTCCAACCTGGAGAAGGTGTTCCTGGCGTAGTGCATGATGCTGTCAAAGTCATAGATGTCTCCCAGGGAGTTCACTTCTGCCGGCTCCATCTTCAGGAAGTTATATTCCTGCCCTACAACACAACAACACACGGCGTTACTGTAGAACGGTAGAGGGGTGGCTCGGTGGCGCAGCGGTAGAGTTGCTGCCTCACAGCGCCAAGAGACCCGGGTTCCATCCTGACCGTGGGTGCTGTCTGTACGGAGTTTGTACGCTTTCCCCATGACCTGCGTGGGTTTTCACCGGGTGCTCTGGTTTCCTCCCACTCTTCAAAGACGTATGGTTTGTAGGATAATTGACTCAGTAAAATTGTAAATTGTCCCAAGTGTAGATGGTGTTAATGTGCGGGGATCGCTGGTTGGTGCAGACATGGTGGGCCAAAGGGCCTGTTTCCACGCTGCTTCTCTAAACTAAATTAAAGCTGCCACTGGGAACTGCACGCGCACGCACGCTTGGTAACGTTCGTGTTCACAAATGATGGGAGCAGAATTAGGCCATTCGGCCCATCAAATCTACCCCGCCATTCAATCATGGCTGATCTACCTTTCCCTCTCAACCCCATTCTCCTGCCTTCCCCCCCATAACCCCTGACACCCGCACTAATCAAGAATGTATCTATCTCTGCTTTAAATATATCCATTGACTTGGCCTCCACAGCCTCCTGTGGCAATGAATGTCACCGATTCACCACTCCCTGACTAAAGAAATTCCTCCTTTAATTCTGAGGCTTATGACCCCTGGTCCTAGGCTCTCCCACTAGTGGAAACATCCTCCCCACATCCACTCAACCCAGGCCTTTTACTCTTCAGTAAGTTTCAATTAGGTCCCCCCTCATTCTGCTACACTTAATAACGGGGAAATATTCAGTGAAGTGTTTGCTCTCTTTCTGGGGTCTTGTAAAATCACCTGAGACATTGTCCCACCGAGCTGGCTCTTTCTGGGGTGCATTGTAATGGGGGTGGGCAATGGGACACCTGAGACAGGGTTGTCCTACCGAGCAGGTGGCTGCGATGTGTGTGGGGGGCGTGGGGAGTTTGGGGAGCAGGGGTACATAGTATGGGGGTATAGGGGGGAATGGGGGTGATGATACTGACATGGGAGTGGGAGTGGGACAAGGAGGGGGGCAATGGGCAGTGGGTTACACGGTACACAGTGCACGGTACAGGGGGTTACCTGGCTGGATGTTGCCCCGGATGATGCTGACGTGGCCGTCCCGGTCGGGCCGGGTGTGTTCATGCCAGAAGCCGATCACGTGACCCAGCTCGTGCACCACGATGCCAAACTTGTCGCAGTTTTTGCCGATGGAGATGGCCTGTCGTCCCTCCCCACGCCGGCCCACAACGGAGCAGCACCTGGGTACAGAGGGAGGGGGGGGGGGGGGAGGTGGAGGGGGTCAGCCAGGGGGCAGGGCAGGTACCCGTCCCACAGCACACTCTGTCACCCCACACATCCCACCCACACATCCCACCACACCCACACCGTCACCACGCACCTCCTCTACCCGAGTTCCACTGTAGAGACCAGGCCAGTGAACTGGCAAGACCTAGAAACTAAATTCGTGGCCCGGCTGGGACGCTGGTCGGGTCTCCTCAAGGTGCTTTCCTACCAGGGCAGGGTGTTGGCCATTAACCAACTGGTGGCCTCCATCCATGCTCTGCTTGACCACCTTGGCCATCTTTGCTGGGATCATCCAGAGGAAGTTGGTGAACTTCTTCTGGGGCAACGGAAAGCACTGTGTCTCTGCAGCGGTCCTGAGTCTCCCGATCGAGGTGGGGGGTCAGTCGCTGGTGTGGATTTGCACCCAGCTGGTGTATCTCCGCCTCCACCCCTGTACTCCAGGCATCCTCCCAGATGGCACGGGCTGGTGACGCACCTTTTCAAAACGGGACCGCTACCTTCAAGGAGGTATGCGGATAATGGTGGTGTCCGTCAGTCATGCAGAGGATGCCCAGCCTACCAGGACCTTCGTAGAGTCTGGAACCTGGTTGCTGTCGACTGGGCCCCCCCGCTCCGCCGGTGGAGGGTGACGGGGCAGGCGTGAGAGCAGCCGGTCCTTGTCCCACCCCACCGGGTGTCGGGGGGGCTCGAACATGTGGAGTACCTGTAGTTGAGCAAACCCCCGCTCAGCCGGAAGTATTCATCGGACCCAGGCACCGTAATCCACCCCGGTAGCCGGTCCCACACAACATCAGCTGCCTTTCCATCGACACCCTTCATCTCCCTCCGATACGCAGGGAGGCGTGTCCTGTACGGGCTCCTCCTCCAAACCCTGCACTTCCTCGCCCTGGTCCACCGTCCGGACACCAAGTGGCGGTCAGTGTAGCCTTCCGGCCGCGAGGGGGGGCCCCCGGTGGGGATTCTCCCCCTCTACATTGGGGACCTGGGGGTGGAGGGTATTGCACCGGGGTGTTCCCTGCAACCTGTTTCTCTCGCGGTTCACAGACTCGCCAGCCGCCTGCCACTGTTGCGGGCTGGAAGAGTCTGTGTACCACGTGTACATGGAGTGTGTGAGGCTGCAGCCACTGTTTGAATATCTAAAGGGGCTGCTCCTTGCCTTCTGGCTGCATTTCACACCCACCATCTTCATCTTTGGACACCCTGTGTGTAGGGGAGAGGGTAGGGCTGAAGATGTCCTGGTTGGGTTGCTCCTGGGCCTGGCCAAGCTGGCCATCCGCGAGCCACGGTGCCAGGCGGAAGAGGGCCAGGCGGGAGAGGGCTCTACCCGAGCCGGCTGCTGCCTCTTTTCCGGGGATACGTCCGTGCGTATCCCCGGGGGGGGGGGGAATGTATCCTTTATAAAGATGGGGAAATAGTTATCTCAGGTCAGTATATTTGTTTTACTTGTATTATGGAGGTGGGTGTGTTTGTATTCTACATATTATTGTAAATAATTGATTACATTTATCTTTGAAAAAACAGTATCCTTCCATCAGACAGCAATCCCCCACTACCCTGCCAATCCCCCGCACAGCCCACACACCAGCCCACCTGCCCCACCCCAGCCCACCTGCCCCCACCCCAGCCCACCTGCCCCCACCCCAGCCCACCTGCCCCCACCCCAGCCCACCTGCCCCACCCCTCCCCCCTGCCCCACCCCATCCCACCTGCCCCACCCCTGCCCCCCCCATCCCACCTGCCCCCCCCCCCTGCCCCACCCCATCCCACCTGCCCCCACCCCACCCCCACCTGCCCCACCCCATCCCACCTGCCCCACCCCCCCAGCCCCCTGCCCCCACCCCCATCCCCTGCCCCCCCTGCCCCCAGCCCACCTGCCCCATCCCCCTGCCCCACCCCCATCCCACCTGCCCCACCCTGCCCCCATCCCACCTGCCCCCACCCCAGCCACCACCTGCCCCCACCCCAGCTGCCACCACCCCCCCCACCCCAGCCCACCTGCCCACCTGCCCCCCCCATCCCACCTGCCCCCCCCCCCAGCCCACCTGCCCCACCCCCAGCCCACCTGCCCCACCCCACCCCACCTGCCGTTACCCACCCATGCCCTCCCAATATCCCTCCATCACCCACCCACCTCTGCCCACCGTGGCCCCCCCACCCCTCACCAGCATTCCTTGACCACGGCACTGTAATCTGTGACCCCTCCCTGACCCCAGTATCCTGGCCTGTGACCCTCACCCTGGCACTGTGATCTGTGACCCCTCCGTGACCTGTGGTTCACTGTGGGCGGTGCCATGTGGGAGATACAACAGTGGGCCCAGCGCGGTGCCACGCTCAATGTAAGACCATGGGTGACCAGTGCCCCCGGGCAGGATGGGCAAGGTTCCCTCACAATGACGTTATTGGCAAGAGGGGCAGACAGTGAGAGGGTCGCACTGCTCATGTTCAAGTGATGATCTCCTTTCTATAGGTACATCCTTTTATTCTGAGGCTGTGCCCTCTGGCCCTAGACTCTCCCACTAGTGGAAACATCTTCTCCACATCCATATAACCATATAACAATTACAGCACGGAAACAGGCCATCTCGGCCCTTCTAGTCCGTGCCGAACACGTATTCTCCCCTAGTCCCATCTACCTGCACTCAGACCATAACCCTCCATTCCTTTCCCGTCCATATAACTATCCAATTTATTTTTAAATGATAAAATCGAACCTGCCCCCACCACTTCCACTGGAAGCTCATTCCACACAGCTGCCACTCTCTGAGTAAAGAAGTTCCCCCTCATGTTACCCACTCTGTCCAGGCCTGTCACGGATCGGTAAGTTTCAATGAGGTTCCCTCTCATCCTTCTAAACTCCAGCGAGTACAGGCCCAGTGCCGTCAAACGCTCACTCTCAGGGCTGTGTCTGTGTATCGCTGTGTGAGGCAACATTGGTCAGAGTGTGACCATCCCGACTCTGGGCCAGACCATGAGTACCCAGCCCACCCTCCCCACAGCGAGCAGAGGCTGTGGAGGCCAAGTCAATGGATATTTTTATGGCAGAGCTCGATACTTTCTTGATTGGTTCAGGTGTGAGGGCTTATGGGGAGAAGGCAGATGAATGGGGTTGGGAGGGAATGAGATCAGCCAGGATTGAATGGCGGAGTAGACGATGTGCCAAACGGCCTAATGCTGCTCTTACAACATATGAAATATGAGTATAGTCATAGAGTCATACAGTGTGGAAACAGGCCCTTTGGCCCAACCTGCCCAGACCGGCCAACATGTCCCAGCGACACTAGTCCCACCTGTCCACGTTTGGCCCATATCCCTCCAAAATAGAGTCATGGAGTCAGACGGAGTACCGTCACCCACCCCGCACCATATCCCTCCAAAATAGAGGGTGATCCCACGGTGTTCCCGCTCCCACTGGCCCGTCACTCACCCACACGGTCGGTAGGTAAAGACAATGAAGCTGTCCTCGGCCAATCGCTCCACAAAGGTGATGCAGGTGTACCTCTCCCAGTGCCTCATGGCTTGTTTAAATATGGCTCGCTGCGTTCCTGCATCGTCCCAAACAAAGAGCTGGCTTAGTCGGGCCACTCACAACACACAGAACGTACAACAAGAATCATTCCCACAAACATCCCCATGTTAGAGTCTTAGTTTTGTTTAGAGATACAGCATGGAAACAGGCCCTTCGGCCCACCTAGTCCGCACTGACCAGCGATCACCTTGTACACTAGTTCTGCCTACTCACTACGGACAGTTTGTAGAAGTCAATTATCCTACACACCTGGGATAGACACAAAGTGCTTGAGTAACTCAGCAGTTCAAGCAGCATCTGGGGAGAAAAAGGATGGGTGATGTTTGAGGTCAGGACCCTGCATCAAACCCGAAACATCCTTTTTCTCCAGAGATGCTGCCTGACCCTTTGTGTCTATCTTTGTGTCTATCTTTGTTATAAACCAGCACCAGCAGTTCTTGGTTTCTGCAACCCACAAACATGTACGTCTTTGGAATGTGGAGGGAAACGAAAGCACCCGGAGAAAACCCACGCAGGTCACAAGGAGAATATAGAAACTCCATACACACCTTCTACATTCACATCCAAGTGGTTAACTCACTGTGTGAGTGGTACAGCACTGAAACAGGCCCTACAGTGGGCCCATGTCAATATTCTTGCCCATCCACACTGATATCATTTGCCCACCTTGTCCTCCTGCTATTCCTTGCCTATCTTGGTCAGCATGGACAGCATGGGCCAAAGGGCCTTCTCCCCTGCCGTATGACTGTACAATGACTCTTATAACCATAAGTGTCTCTTAAATGTAGTGATTGCTGCAGACTCTGGCAGCGTGTTCCACATCTCATCCACCTCTGTAAACGAAACCCTTCCCCTTAGATCCCATCTAAACCTCCCCACCCATGCCCCAGTAGTTTCACATCCCTCTGCCAGCTAATGCCCACTTGCCCATCGCTGTTCATCATGCCTATCTGAAAGCCTCTTAAACACCACTATTGTATCGGCCTCCACCACCACCCCTGGCAGCACATTCCAGGTCCCCACCACCCTCTGTGTAAAACACCTTGCCCCACACATCTCCATTAAACATTCCCCCTCTCACCTTTTACGTAGCTGTGCCCTCTATTGTTGGACATTTCCACCTTGGGATAAGGTTCTGTGTCCACTCTATCGATGCCTCTACTAATTTTATATACTTCTATCTAGTCCTCCCTCAGCCTCTGACGTTCCAGATAAATCAATCTGTCCGTCTCATCTCTCCCTGTAGCTGAAATGCTTCAATCCATGCAACGTTTATGTAAATCTCCTCTGCACCCTCTCCAAAGCTTCCGCATCGTTCCTCTAATGGGGCGACCAGAACTGCACGCAATACTCCAAAGGCAGACTAACCAAAGTCCTCTAGAGCTGTAGAATTGTGGACAGGAGTCTTTGGGACCTTGGCCAGTGGCAGAAGTAGAAGGGGAGATCGCTGGTCGACATGGACTCGGTGGGCCGAAGGGCCTGTTTCCACGCTGTATCTCTATAGTCTAAAACAGATATGTACAGTGAAGAAAGATACAAAATGCTCGAAAAACTCAGCGGGTCAGGCAGCATCTCCGGAGAGAAGGAATGGGTGATGTTTCAGGTCGAGACCCTTCCTCAGAGGGTCTCCAGTGATACTGCCCATCCTGCTGAGTTACTCCAGCATTTTGTGTCTATCTTCGATTTATGTCTATCTTCGATCTTCGATGCATCTACAGTTCCTTCCTACACATTATGTACAGTGAAAGTTTGCCCCCACTTTCAGACTCACACTGACCAGTGAAGTTCGCTCCTATGACGTAGGGAATGACTCCCTCAGGCCAGATCCGTTCTGCCCTCGAGGTAGCGGCTCGCTCCACTCTGCTCCGGGAAGCTCCCGCTTGCCCACTCTTCTCTCTCCCGATGACGGGGCTACCTGCAAGGACAAGGGAGCAGTGACATTACAGTGGGCACCATCCCCATTATACAACACTTGCACCATCTCTGTGGCATGGTGGCACAGCGGTAGAGTCGCTGCCGTACAGCGTTTGCAGTGCCGGAGACCTGGGTACGATCCTGACTACGGGTGCTGTCTGTATGGAGTTTGTACGTTCTCCCCATGACCTCATGGGGTTTCTCCGAGATCTTCGGTTTCCTCCCACACTCCAAAGAGGTTTGTAAGTTAATTGGCTTGGGGTATGTGTAAAATTGTCCCTAGTGTGTGTAGGGTAGTGTTAATGTGTGCGGGGATCGGTGGTCGGTGCGGACTCGATGGGCCGAAGGGCCTGTTTCCGTGCTGTATCTCTAAACTAAACTAAACCGGAGACCCAGGTTCAATTGGTAAAATAGTACAAAATTTATGAAGGTTTAAAAATCGTAAAAACTGTCCCTTCCGGAACCCGCTGTCAATAACGCGACGAGGAGAATAAAAAGCTGAAGGGGCGCAGAGTGTTGAGCGGCGCGCGGAGAGTCAGCGGCTCACGAGAGTGTGCAGTGTGCGGGCTACTTCTGCGGCTGCTGAGTTGAACCGGAAGCCTCTGAGTGAAGCCGGAGTGGGCCCGGGATCTGCTGCGTGAGGCCGAAAGCTGAAGGTGTGGAGTGAGCAGAGTTCACCCCACACCCCCCACCCCCCCCCTCCCACACACCCCCCCCCCTGCACCCACCCCCCTCTCCCCACACCCCTTCCCCACCACACTCCCTCCCTCTTCCCCACACCCCCTCCAACACACACCCCCTCCCACACACCAGCCACCCCCACAGTCTCCAGCGTAGTGGAACTTACCCGAGGTGTAGCCGCTCCTGTCCATTCCCTGTCCCGTCAAATCTGCGCTTCCATCGCTATGGAAATATTTCAGATCCTCTTCATCCAGAGCAATATCTCCCCAGAAAGCCACTGGTAAAACAGAAGTATTAACGAGTGGGTTTTCCCAGCACTGGGCTGCACAGCAATGTGTACCACAATGGAGGGTGAGGGCCAACTATAAAGTCAGGGTCATACACCACGGAAACAGGCCCTTCAGCCCAACCTGCCCATGCCGACCAACATGCCCCATCTAAACTAGTCCCACTTTTGACTCGTTTCCCTCTAAACCTATTTTATCCCATCACATTGTGACTTTTCTTTGTAATCCAGCATCTGCAGTTCCTTGTGTCCATTCATTTGACTTTGGCCAGGCCGCACTTGGAGTATTGCGCGCAGTTCTGCGTTTACGGATATGAGTGAGTGACCGGGGTGAGACGCCACGACATCCACGATTTCTAGAGCCAGCTCTTTGAGTACCCTGGGATGCCGACCATCAAGCCCTGGGGATTTATCAGCCTTCAGTCCCATCAGTCCACTCAACACCATTTCCTGACTAATGTGAATTTCCTTGAATGGCAGAGTAGATTTGATGGGCCAAATGGCCTAATTCTACTCCTATCACTTGATCTTATGTTGCCAGAACTCAAGGCCCTGAGTTATAGCGAGTGGTTGAACAGGTGGCTGAACCTTATTCCATGGAGCACAGGAGGATGAGGAATGATCTTATAGAGATATAAGTTCATGAGGGGATAATTAAGGGAAGCACACAGACTCTCTTGCCCAGAGCAGCTGAATCGAGGACCTGAGGACATAGATTTAAGGTGAAAGATTTAATAGGAATCTGAGGGGTAAATTTTTCACACCTCAGATGTGTGAAAAATCTGAGTGGTGGGAGTATGGAACGAGCTGCCAGAGGAGATAGTTGAGGCAGGGACTATCTCAACAGTTAAGAAATGGTTAGACAGGTACATGGATAGGAGTGTTTAAGAAGGAACTGCAGATGCTGGAAAATCGAAGGTACACAAAAATGCTGGAGAAACTCAGCGGGTGCAGCAGCATCTATGGAGCGAAGGAAATAGGCAACGTTTCGGGCCGAAACCCTTCTTCAGACATGGGCCAGACACAGGCAGGTGGGCTAGTATAGATGGAATGTGTTGGTCAGTGGGGGCAAGTGGGCTGAAGGGCCTGTTTCCTCACTGTATCACAACGACTAAACCACTTCCTTTCTATCTGGTCTCTCAGCAACGTCAAGAATGAACATTGAATTCTCCAGCTTCAGGTGAACTGATCTCTCACTTCCCACTACCACGTTTAGGTACCGTTCTCACCCCGTTTACTTTAAATTACCTTGTTAATGAGCAGTCAGTAGCAAAGATCTTATAGCGAAGCAAGATAGGCTACTCCTGCTAAATGCAATGGACTGACGTGTAGTACGCTATGGAGGGGGATCATGGGCATTTTCCACGCCCATTTTAGCAACCTGAGCCTACCTGACCCGACCCGACTCGCACTGTAATCAATGTTGCGGGGCAACAGTTTGTGTGGGTCAGATTCATAAATCTGTCAGTTCAAACTTCTTGTCAAGAATAAAATTTGATTCTGGTAATTGTCTTTTCTAATGTTTTTTAAATCATTTCTTTTTAAATGGCTCACAAGCAGTGTTTGAGTTGATTTTGTAGTAACCGGAACCGACCCGACTCGCAGGGTGATTGACAGGGGGGGACTTTTTGTGCGTGATTATAGGGTTAGATTCATAATTCTGTTAGTTCATAATTCTGTTGATTCTTGTTAAAGAATAAAATGTTTATAAACACACATACATTATATAAATGTATATAACACACACAATTATATTTCTTCTAATCCAATAATGAACTTTATTTCAGACTAGACAAGGGACATTAAATAAGAAACATTGTAAATAAGAAACATTGTCTTGGGCACTCTCTCTCCCCACACTCCTCCCCGCACTCCCTCTCCCCGCTGCCCCAGGCCCCGCACTCCTTCTCCCCGCTGCCCCAGGCCCCGCTCTGCTATAAGATCTTTGGTCAGTAGTTCGGCTCCTTGTCTCAACTTCCCTTCACCCTGCCTTTTGTCTTACACCCCACCCATACCCCCTCCCCTCAGTACTGCCTTGAAAACTGTAAACCACCTGACTCTCTCCCTAGTTCAGAGGATGTGGGAGTAAAAACTGGAGCACCCGGAGGAAAACGTGCAAACTCCACACAGACAGAAAGTGGCAAGACAAATGGATAGAGTGGTAAATAATACGTACAGTATACTTCCCTTCATTAGTCGGGGCATTGAGTGGAAGAGTCAGGAAGTCATGACATGGGACTTTGGCAGAAAGGAGATGAGGAGGAATTAATTTTCTCAGAGGGCGGTGAACCTGTGGAAATTATTGCCATAGGAGGCTGTGGAGTCTATCTATGGATATTTCCACGGCTGAGATTGACAGATTTTTGATGTACGTGTGTCAGGGGTTATGAAGAGAAGGCAAGAGAATGGGTTGAGAGGGAAAAAGATCAGCCATGATTGAATGGCGGAGTAAACTTGATGGGCCGAATGGCCTAAATCTGCTCTAAGAATTTATGAACCCACAACGGCCCCTTGTTGGCTATGGAAGAGGTGATAACTGCAGATGCTGGTTAATATATGAAAGGACACAAAGTGATGGAGTAACTCAGCAGGTCAAGCAGCATCTCTGGAGAAGATGGAGAGATGGGGAAAGATAGACACAACAGAAACACTGATCTCGGATGCTACCACCCATCGCCAAGACAGAAACGGTGACTCTGACAAGAACTCCGGTAAGAACAGAGGAGGTGGTCTTTGCATCGATGTACAAGATGACTGTTCAAACAGTAAGATCATATACACCCTCTGCTCTCCTCACCTGGAAGTAATGACTGTCATTTGCATACCCTTCCATTGCCTAGAGAGCTCACACTAGTGATGATGACAGCTGTCCATATTCCACCAGATGCCAACGTTAGCACAGCTCTTGTCCATAAACAAACAACAGCAGGCTCATCCTGAGGGAGTCTACATTGTTGTGGGAGATTTCAACCAACCAAGCTAAAAGTCAGTGCTACCTAAATTCGTACAATACGTACAGTGTCCCACCAGGGGGGAAAACACACTGGATCATGTCTACTGCAACTAAAGGGCCTGTCCCACATACGTGTCATTGGCACGCAAATTACGCGACCTCGTGGTCGAGTTGAACCACGATGGTTCCGCGTTGGTCGGGCGCGATTACATGCGCACGCACAGCCGTCTGGAGCACGTGACGTAATTTGAAGATGGACACAATGCTGGAGTAACTCAGCGGGACCGGCAGCATCTCTGGAGAGAAGCAATGGGTGACGTTTCGTGCAAAGACTCTTCTTCAGTCTGAAAAGAAGGGTCTTGACCTGAAACGTCATCCATTGCTTCTCTCCAGAGATGCTGCCGGTCCCGCTGAGTTACTCCAACATTTTGTGTCTATCTTCAATTTTCTTGACCCCGCTTGGAAAGTAGAAGTGGGGGCGGATCCGGACCACAACGGCCGTGAGCCCCAGGCCGAGCTCGGCGATCGTTTGCCTGCTTCTGCTGCTGTTGAAGGTGAGACGTTGCGTCGTGCCAGGGTCTTGGGCCTGTCCCACTTTGGCCGTCAGTTGGTGCGTAAAGATTTCGTTCATTACAAAAATTTCGGAGTCACGCACAACTCCTGGGGGAGTCTACTCCGCGTTTCTCAGTGGGACCGGCCCCGTGCGGCCACACGATGCCCGTGCGCCTCAACGCGACCACGAGGTCGCGTAATTTGCATGCCAAGGACACGTAAGTGGGACAGACCCTTTAAAGCATGTATATAGAGCAGTACCTCTCCCACGTTTGGCCCTGTCAACGCATCCGGGGTTTATCCCAACCAAAAACCCTGGATGACTAGTGAAGTCCAGTCACTCCTGAGAACCCGCAACTCTGCCTTTAGATCGGGTGACAGGGCCCAATTCTGCATGGCTAGAGCAGAACTGAGGAGAGGCATCAACGCTGCAAAGGAAGCCCACAAGAAAAAAGTGGAGGACCATGTATCTCACCCACGGCAGGTGTGGCAAGGATTACAGCAAATCACCAATTACAAAGGCAACACACCCGTGACTGCTAACGTCTCGCTGGCGGAGGAACTAAACCTGTTTCTTTGCTCGCTTTGAAGCAAAGAGGCCCCATGCAGTCACCGACCTCCAGCTCCCATTCACACACTATCCAGGAACACCAAGTGAGGTGCGTGCTCAAGTTGGTGAACACAAGGGAAGCCGCTGGACCTGATGGTGTACTCGACAAAGTACTTAAAGCTTGTGCAGACCAGTTATCAGGGGGTGACGTGTTGATGGGTGTTTTGGGGAGGGGGTTGTGAGCAGAGTATAGGGGGGGGGGGGGGAAGGGCTTGGGGGATGTATTGGGTACAAGGGGACATGGGGCAGGGTGGGGAAAGGTCGCACAATAATCTCTTATATTCTGTACCCCAAACAACAAAGGCATCCATGCTCTTTGCTTTCTTCACCACCCTGTCCACTTGTGTACTATGGACTCTATCGCCAAGGTCCCTCTGAACAACATTCTTCAGTGCCTTCATTGAGTGTTTTTCATGCGGAGATTAATACGGGTGTCAAGGGTTACGGGAAGAAGGCAGGAGAATGGGGTTGAGAGGGAAAGGTAGATCAGCCATGATTGAATGGCAGAGTAGACTTGATGGGCCGAATGGCCCCATTCTGCTCCTACGACTTATGAACTTAGCATTTACTGTATATGTCCTCCCCATAGTGGGCTTAATGCATCACCTCACACTCATTGTGATAAAAATCCATCTTTAGTATAGAGATACATGTGGAAACAGGCCCTTCAGCCCATCAAGTCCACTCCAACCAGCGGTCACCCAGACAGTACCATTATCCTATATACTAGGGAAAATTTACAGAATTTTTACATTCATTCTACAAACCAGTGCATCTTTGGAGTGTAAGAGGGACCCGGAGCAACCGGACAAAACCAACAAACCGATGATGTAACTAGTAGAGTGGATGTGTTATATCTGGACTTTCAGAAGGCTTTCGACAAGGTCCCACATAAGAGATTAGTATATAAACTTAAAGCACATGGCATTGGGGGTTCAGTATTGATGTGGATAGAGAACTGGCTGGCAGACAGGAAGCAAAGAGCAGGAGTAAACTGGTCCTTTTCACAAATGGCAGGCAGTGACTAGTGGGGTACCGCAAGGCTCATTGCTGGGACCCCAGCTATTTACAATATATAATAATGATCTGGATGAGGGAATTAAATGCAACATCTCCAAGTTTGCGGATGACACGAAGCTGGGGGGCAGTGTTAGCTGTGAGGAGGATGCTAGGAGGCTGCAAGGTGACTTGAATAGGCTGGGTGAGTGGGCAAATGCATGGCAGATGCAGTATAATGTGGATAAATGTGAGGTTATCCACTTTGGTGGCAAAAACAGGAAAGTAGGCTATTATCTGAAGGCAGGTACAGAATACCGAGTTGGATGATCAGCCATGATCATATTGAATGGCGGTGCAGGCTCGAATGGCCTACGTTTTCTATGTTTCTATGTGGCCGATTAGGAAAGGGGGAGATGCAGCGAGACCTGGGTGTCATGGTACACCAGTCATTGAAAGTAGGAATGCAGGTGCAGCAGGCAGTGAAGAAAGCAAATGGTATGTTAGCATTCATATCAAAAGGATTTGAGTATAAGAGCAGGGAGGTTCTACTGCAGTTGTACAAGGTCTTGGTGAGACCACACCTGGAGTATTGTGTACAGTTTTTGTCGCCTAATCTGAGGAAAGACATTCTTGCCATAGAAGGTTCACCAGACTGATTCCTGAGATGGAAGGACTTTCATATGAAGAAAGAAAGACTGGATAAACTCGGCTTGTACACGCTAGAATTCAGAAGATTGAGGGGGGATCTTATAGAAACGTACAAAATTCTTAAGGAGTTGGACAGGCTAGATGCAGAAAGATTATTCCCGATGTTGGGGAAGTCCAGAACTAGAGGTCACAGTTTAAAAATAAGAGGAAAGTATTTTAGGACCGAGATGAGAAAAACATTTTTTACACAGAGGGTGGTGAATCTGTGGAATTCTCTGCCACAGAAGGTAGTTGAGGTCAGTTCATTGGCTATATTATTGACAATTAAATGTATCTTGTATCTTGTATCTTGTATATTTAAGAGAGTTAGATGTGGCCCTTGTGGCTAAAGGGATCAGGGGGGTTGGAGAGAAGGCAGGGATGGGATACTGAGTTGGATGATCAGCCATGATCATATCGAATGGCGGTGCAGGCTCGAAGGGCCGAATGGCCTACTCCTGCACCTAATTTCTATGTTTCTATGTCTAACATAGTCACAGGGAGAACATACAAACTCCGCACAGAGAGCACCCATAGTCAGGATCAAACCCGGGTCTCTGGCGCTGCAAGGCAGCAACTCTACCGCTGCAACTGCCACTTCTAGCCATCATCAACCTTCCTCACTGAAGGTAGACACAAAATGCTGGAGTAACTCAGTGGGACAGGCAGCTGGAGGGAAGGAATGAATGGGTGATGTTTTGGGTTGAGACCCTTCTTCAAACCGAGAACCAGAGGAGAGGGAGACTAGAGATATGGAAGGGTAAAGATGTGAAAACGTCAGATCAAAGCTGGCAATGATCAAGGAAATGTAGAATGGTTCATTGTTGGCTGTGGGGAAGGTGACAACCAGCATCTGCAGGCCCTTCCTACACAACCTTCATCACTATGCACAACACCATCTACTTTCCTGTTATCCAAAACAATTACTAATCACACCTCATACATTCATATCAAGGCTGTTTAAAAATTATAGATGATATTTATGGCATCACAGGTCCCATGTTGTTCAATCTGATAACATCCTTCCTCCCCACCCTCTGTCTGCTGTCACCAAGACAATTATGGATCCAATTCACTCGGATGCTTTGGATCCCAGGTGCCTTTATCTTCAGTCATCATTCAGGACCTTTAAATATACTGTACTTTATTAAAGTCCCTATACACAACATGGGCGGCACGGTGGCGCAGTGGTTTTTGTCAGTCTCCCTACCTGCTTCCACTACCTGCAACCTCCCGCAACCACCTGCAACCTCCGGGAACGGCACGGAAACCTTGGGTGGGGCGCAAAGTCTCCAGAGGTTTCCGTTCAGGTTACCCAAGTGGGACAGGGGCAATACAGTTCCGGGGACTCGGTTGAACCTGGTTATGGGTGCCGTCTGTACGGAGTTTGTACGTTCTCCCCGTGACCCACGTGAGCTGTCTTTGAGATCTCTCGTTTTCTCCCACACTCCAAAGACGTACACATTTGTAGGTTAATTAGCTCGGTATAAATGTAAGTTGTCCCTGATGTGTGTAGGTAGGCGGTAATAATATGCGCGGATCGCTGGTCAGTGTTGTCTCGGTGGGCCGAAGGGCCTGTCTCTAAACTAAACATCTACCAACCTGTCTTCAAATTCATGAGATACAATTTCCTTCAAACTGTATAGCCATGCTGGCTATCCCTGCTCAGTCCCAGCCTCTCTAATGAGCATAAATCCAATCCCTAATAATGCCCCTGTTCCACTTAGGAAACCTGAAGGGAAACCTCTGGAGACTTTGCGCCCCACCCAAGATTTCCGTGCGGTTCCCGGAGGTTTTTGTCAGTCTCCCTACCTGCAACCTCCGGGAACCGCACGGAAACCTTGGGTGGGGTGCAAAGTCTCCAGAGGTTTCCATTCAGGTTTGATGCAAGGCTCATCAGCCTGTAGTTGGCTGGCTTGTGTTTAGTTTAGTTTAGAAATACTGCGCAGAAACAGGTCCTTTAGCCCACCAAGTCCGTGCTGACCAGCGATCCCCGTACACTAGCGCTGTCCCACACACGAGGGACAATTTACAATTTACCAAAGTCAATTTACCTACAAACCTGCACGACTTTGGAATGTGGGAGGAAACCGGAGCAACCGGGGAAAACTCACGCAGGTCACGGGGAGAACGTACAAAATGCGTACAGACAGCACCCGTAGTCAGGATCGAACCCGGGTCTCAGACGCTGTGAGGCGCCAACTCTACCACTGTGCAGACCCTGCTGCTCTTCTGCAATAAAGGAACAACATTAACTATTCTCCAGTCTTCTGCTACCTCACCTGTGGCCAAAGAAAATGCTAATCAATCCGCGAGGGCCCCAATAGCAACCAGAGGCGGATCCTCATTCAAACGTAGCGATTTATCAATGTGTACACATCCCACAACATGTAACACTTCCTTCTTCACACCAACCTAACACACATTCTCCACGTTCCCTACCCTGAACAGGATTGTGGGAGGAATCCGGAGAAAACCCACGCGGTCACAGAGAGAACGTACAAACTCCGCACAGACAGCAGTCAGGATCGTACCAACTCTACCATGTGCCCCTTCTGCTTGTTGTATACAAACGAGGTATTCTATAGCACCTCACCCACATCCCCTGTCTCCACACGTAGACTAACACCTTTGGACACCACTCCCTTCCCCTGGCTAGCCTCTTGGACCTGATATAGCCATAACATGTCTCTTTAATCTTACTTTACTGTTGACATTTCAAGTCTCCATTCTGCCCGGATAATTTTTCTTATGTTTCTCTTCTATACACTTTGCCTTTCACCCTCATGCAGGATCTGAACTCTTACTAACTTTTATTTCCACTGTTATTTTAGCCTCATGTGTCTGCTCCAGTGTACGTTCACCAGGTCCACTGATCAGCCTTCTTTTTGAGGACCAACTTCATCCTCTTACCATAACTAGCTTGCTTGAAACTTACTGAATTATTGTCACTATCCCCAAAGTGTTCCCCCGCTGACACTTCCATCACCTGCCAGGTTTCACTTCATGGAGTTGGAAACAGGCCCTTCGGCCCATCTCAGTATTCCAGCCGTTGGCATACTGGTCTAGTCCCATTTGCCTGCATTTGGCCCATTGCCCGCTAAACCCTTCCTATCCATACATATTAGGGTGGCACAGTGGTATTGCTGCTGCTTTACAGCCCAGAGACCCGGGTTCAATCCTGGCTACGGATGTTAATTGTACAGAGTTTGTATGTTCTCCATGTGACCTACGTGGGTTTTCTCCGGGTGCTCTGGTCTCCGTCCGCACTCCAAAGACATGCAAGATTTATTGGTTAATTGGCTTCTGTAAATTGTAAAATGTGTCTGGTATGTAGGATAGTGCTACCATACTATCACTGGTCAGCACGGACTCAATGGGCCAAAGGGTTTGTTTCTGTGCTGTATATATCTAGTCTGTCTGTCCAAGTCTCTGTAAAATTACGAATTACGAAAAATCCTTGTTCAAAGTGTACCGTGGCCCTATCCCCGAACTCTACCTCCGCTACATTGACGACTGCATTGGTGCTACCTCCTGCACCCATGCAGATCTCATTGACTTTATTCATTTCACCACTAACTTCCATCCGGCACCCAAATTTCTAAACCTCACCATCTCCATCGCAGGTAACAGACGACTGACCGTCATCTGCTACAATCCCACTGACTCCCATGGCTATCTGGACTACACTACTTCCCACTCTGCTTCCTGTAAGGACTATATCACCTACTCCCAATTCCTCCGTCTAAGCCACATCTGGACCCAGGATGAGGTGTTCCAAACCAGGGCATCAGAGATGTCCTTATTCGTTAGGGAATGGGGGTTCCCCTCTTCTACTATAGATAAGGTTCTCACCAGGGTCTCATCTATATCCCATAGCTCCGCTCTCACTCCCCATCCCCCCCCCCCCCCCCCCCCCCCCACCCCCCCACTCGTAACAAGGCCCTTGTCCTCACCTTCCGCCCTACCTCAATAGGCCTGACTTTGGGAGAACTGGGGATGGGGACTGGACATTGTGCCTTCATCCACAGTGGTAACCATTGTGGGGGGATGATTTTTGTGTGTAAGTGATTATTTTAGTTTGTGTCCAAGATGGCTGTCGGAAGGGAGAGTGGACGCTGGCGCAGTTTAGCTGTCGCTGCTCTCTCTTCACATTGTGTTTTTGATTTTTTTTGTCTTTGGATCGAATTCTGTCTTTAATTTGTGTATTGGTGATGTCTTTATTATTTATTTTACTCCAATTATGTTTGTTAAATTTTGTAAGGTGTCCTTGAGACTTTTGAAAGGCGCCCACAAATAAAATTTATTATTATTATTATTATTATTGCCAGCCGTCGCATACAACATATAATCCTCTGACATTTTCGCCACCTCTAAAGGGATCCCACCACTGGCCACATCTTCCCATCTCCTCCCCTTTCTGAATAGACCATTCCCTCCGTAACTCCCTGATCAATTCATCCCTTCCCACCCAGACCAACCCCTCCCTTCCCCTGGCTCTTTCCCTTGAAAAACCGCAGGAAATGATACACTTGTCTCTTTACCTCCCCCCCTCGACTCCATCCAAGGACCCAAGCCGTCTTTCCAGGTGAGGTTCCTCCAACCTTATCTATTGCATACGCCACTCTAGGTGTCAACTGTTCTACATCGGTGAGACCAAGCACAGGCTTGGCGATCGCTTCGCACAACACCTCCGCTCAGTTTGCACTAACCAACCCAATCTCCCAGTGGCTCAGCACTTCAACTCCCCCTCCCATTCCGAATCCGACCTTTCTGTCCTGGGCCTCCTCCATGGCCAGAGTGAGTCCCACCGCAAATTGGAGGAGCAGCATCTCATATTCCGCTTGGGTAGTTTACACCCCAGCGGTATGAACATTGACCTCCAATTTCAGGTAGTCCTTGATTTCTCCCTCCTTCCCCTCCCCTTCCCATCTTCCAAAGAAGATGCTAAACTCTCCAAGGGTCAAGAGTGTTTTATCGTTAGGTGTCTGGTAACTGAATCTGCAGCAGCTGCAAATCAGGTTTGTAAATAGATAATAATAATAATAATAATAATAATAATAATAATAATAATAATAATAATAATAATAATAATAATAATAAAACACAAAACAGTTCACTAAATAACAGATATGGACTAAATAACAGAAATCCCCCCCCCCCCATGGTCTTGTACACCTCAGTACGGTCACCACCCCGCAACCTCCTACTTTAAAGAGACAAGTCTATCAGCACGCTGGCGCCGCGGTGGAGTTGCTGCCTAACAGCGCCAGAGATCCTGACCACGCACGGTTCGATCCTGACCACGGGTGCTGTCTGTACGGAGTTTCTCCCCGATACCGTGCGGGGTTTTCTCCGGGTGATCCGGTTTGTAGGTAGAATCTTCGGTAGAATCTTGGCTTCGGTAGAATTGTAAACTGTCCCTCGTGTGTATGTAGGATGGATGGTGTTAGTGTGCAGAGATGGCTGGTCGGCGCGGACTTTTCTGCGCTGTATCTCTAAACTAAACCTTCTGAATGTTGTAGTCGGCAGGGCAGTACTCTACATATCGCCAACTTGGACAATTTTACATTTTTCAATCAAGCCATTACCTACAAGTGTGGGAGGAACCCGAAGCTCTCGGAGAAAACCCATGCAGATCACGGGGAGAACGTACAAACTCCATACAGATAGCACCTGTAGTCGGGATCGAACCCGGGTCTCTGGCGCTGCATTTTGCAACTTTACCGCTGCGCCACCGTAAACGATCCCAACCTCTCCCAGTTACCGGCAAAACCAGGCAGCAACTGGTGATCTTTGTTTGAATAAACCTGAATAACGTAAGCTAAATAAACTAGACAGCTCTGATACTTGGGAGAGTGTGATGTTACACACACCCCTGAGCGGTGCGGGGTGAGCACCGGGCGGCGCCGGTTCACTGTCCGGAGCTGGCGCCGGGCGCCGGCGGTCCAGGGATGTTCGGCCGGACAGAGGGAGCGGGCCGTGACTGACCGGTGCCGGCGCCCGGAGCCCCACGGCAACATCCCCCCCGATCACTGCCCCCTCCCCGACCCACCCCCCGCTCCTCTGGCCGCTGGATCCCCTGCACACGCTCCGGACACCCCGCTAACGGACATTCCGGACAAACACTTCACCGGACCCTCTCCCCCGCACTCACCCGCCTTGCAGGGGTCCAGGTAGCGGCTGGTTTCGGAGCCGGGCCCCGGGGCGACGGGCAGCGAGCGGCCGCACAGCTCCAGCAGCAGGTGGGACACGAGGAGGCGGCGGAGGGTCATCGCGGGGCGGGGAGAGGAGATTCCCTACCCCGGGAGAGGTGGGTGAGGGTCCTGGTATAGAGCGGAGCCTGTGGTAACGGTGCGGGTGTCCGGTAGACGGGCCGGAGAGCGGGAGGGAGGGAGGGCGGACACGGAGCTCTCTGCTGCCCGACTGTCCCGGTCAGTTCACGGGCCGCCACTGAGCGGCGACTCCGCCCATCGCCCGCACCGTGTCCTGGGATAGGAGGCAGCGCCGCTCGGCCCGGCCCGGCACGGCCCGGCATGGGCCAATGAGTGTAGCCAGGGCGGGGACCTGGGCCCAGCCGGGACATTCAGCGAGACCCAGCACGGCCCGGGTCAGTGTAGCGAGAGCAGGACAGGACACGGTCTGGGATGGGATGGATCGGCGTGGCAAGGTGAGCCGGCACAACAGCGCGGCTCAGTGTATTGAGGACAGGGGACCCGGCACGGCTCCGCCCGGGATTGGGATGGGCCGGGCCAGTGTAGGAGGGCAGCAGACCCGGGCCAAGCCAGGACATTCAGGGTAACCGCAGACGCAGAGCCAAGCCCCGGGGTGGGACAGGACTCACAAGTGAGACAATCTCAAACAAAGTTCCACGCGCAAAACCACGAGGAACCACATTTTCACGAACAACCCGCGCCGGGCGGGGATTTACGCGCAAGTCAAGTCAAGTCAAGTTTATTTGTCACATACACATACGAGATGTGCAGTGAAATGAAAGTGTCAATGCTCGCGGACTTTTGTGCAAAAGACAAACAACAAAACAACCAAACAAATTATAAACACAATCATAACACACATATTATTTTACATAATAAATAATGGAAGGAAAAACGTTCAGTAGAGTTAGTCCCTGGTGAGATGGGCGTTTACAGTCCGAATGGCCTCTGGGAAGAAACTCCTTCTCAACCTCTCCGTTCTCACCGCATGGCAACGGAGGCGTTTGCCTGACCACAGCAGCTGGAACAGTCCGTTGCAGGGGTGCAACCTTCCACATTGAAGATGAGCGTTTGGATGAAGTACAGTAGTGAGAGGCGGAGCAGGGAATGTATCGGCGACCCTTCAGCCTGATGGAGTGGCGGCGAGAAAGAGGGGAACATTACACTAATTTACTAAAACAGGTGGATGGGATAGGACAGGTTTGGAGAGATATGGGCCAAACGCGGGCAGGTGGGACATTGTTGGCCGGTATGGGCAAGCTGGGCCGAAGGGCCCCTGTCCACGCTGTATCACTCTTTGACTCCATCTGAAAGGGAAAGGAATAAACTGGGCAACCAATGAAAAATTCGCAAACACAGATGCTTCAAGGTCGTCAACAATCGGCTTTTCAAAATACATAATGTATCAGATTTATTTAATTTCATCTCAAAAAGCGGGAAACAATATTATGTTTAAAACATTACACAATAATGCTCAGGATGAATTTCGAAGTTATATGTTTAAGCAGGCCCTTCGGCCCACAATGACTGTGCCGAACATGGTGCCTAATTAAATTAAACCCTCCTGCCTCCACGTGATCCATATCGCTCCCACAAATCCATGTGCCCGTCTGAAACCCTCTTAAACACGAAATATCCTATAGTGATCTTTGTTAAACAATCCTTAAACCTTCACCACCGCCCCTCGACCGGCAGCAGACATTTACCTGTTTAAGAAGGAACGGCATCAGAACAAAGCTCCCGCTGAGTTTCTCCAGCATTTTTGTGTACCAGCAGACATTTACCACTCTGGTGTAAAACAAGCCTTGTCTCGTCTTTGACATTTCCGCCCTGGAGGGAAAGAATCTGACTGTTTCTGTCTCTGCTTCTCATCATTATACATCGGTCAAACACCCAGGCCAGGACGTGACTGAAGACTGGGGTCGCGCAAGAACAGAATGGACACAAAATACTGGAATAACTCAGCGGGACAGGTAGCATCTGTGGAGAGAAGGAATGGGTAGCGTTTCGGGTCGAGACCCTTTTTCACGACTGTTCGATTTAAACCAGCATCTGCAGTTCCTCCCTACACAAAGATAAGAATGGGACAGTGTAAACCGGACTGGGTTATAAGTGGAATAAGATTCCACGTTGGATCCCAGGAGGGTCTGTGCAGCATTATTCAGCTCTGATAACATGGGAGAAGCAGACTTCCTGGAAATAAGGGCAAGTTGGGCAGGATGGGGCAGTACAGAACCCTCAGGATGGGAGGATTCACTCTGGACCAGCAATCATATCGGAGATAAACTAGCCGTCATGGACCTGGCACAGTTCGGTGGTGGCCGACTCTATAGACAGGTTCTTGATTGGGAAGAGTTATTCAATGGGGAGAAGGCGGGAGACTGTGGTGGAGAGGGGAAGATAGATCAGCCCTGATTGAATGGTGAAGTAGACTCAATGGGCCGAAAGGCCAAATTCTGCTCCTACAAATTATTAACATGAACACGGAGGGTGCTACATGGATAGGATAGGTTTAGAGGGATAGTGGCAGAAACCAGGCAAATAGAACTGGCTCATAAAGACATCTTGGGCAACACGGGCGAGTTGGGCAGAAGAGCCAGTTTCCATTCTGTATAACTCCATGCCCCAAGGTGGGTGCTCTGTCCCCGCCTTACGTTGGGACTGGATGATACACCGTGGGTGGGTTAAAGACCAGTGCAGGACTGCGCATTCAAGAAAGGGCAGTGTAGCTGGAACATGCAGGGTTAAGGACTGGAGGGAAGGCGGGGACAGAGCACCCAGTTTGGGCCATGATGGAGTTATACAAGCATGGAAACAGGCCCTTCTGCCCAGCTCGCCCATGCTGCCCAAGATGTCTTTCCGAGCCAGCCCTATGTGCCTGGTTTCACACCACCTCGACGAAAGCAGTCACCATAATCAAGGGCGACACACACACACCTCGGTCATCCCCTCTTCACCCCGCCCCTATACGGCACACATACCACCAGATGCAAGAACAGCTTCTTCCCCCACTATTATCAAACGCTTGAACGGACCTCTCATGTGTTAGGGATCCAGTCCTGATCTTCCAATTTACCTTGTTACTTTTTGTTTAAACTCTGCCCTTTTGCACTAACTGAGGCACTATATTCTGAAGAAACATTGAAACAGGGGACTGTAGATGTAGATGTTTACCACGGAAAAACACAGTGCTGGAGTAACTCAGCGGGTCAGGCAGGCAGCATCTCTGGTAAACATGGATAGGTGAAGACTTCTTTAGACCGATGTGCAGCCCATTCACCCCCCCCCCCACTCACTCAGTAAATCTAACTCATTCAGGCTACCTCAAGAACTCAGTTTAAAGAAGAGACTCGACCCGAAACGTCACCTATCCATGTTCTCCAGGGATGCTGCCTGACCCAGAGTTACTCCAGCATTTTCTGTCTTCCACTTATTCTGCACTCTATATTTGTTTTTTTTAATCTTTTGTACTACCTGACGTGGTCACATATGATATGATTTGCCTGGATAGCATGTTCACTGATCTCGGTCTACACGATAATAATAAATCAACCCCGCATGGTTCTACATATCTCTAAGGTCACCACTCAGCCTCACACACTCGAGAGAAAGAAATCCCAGCCTCTATTTATGATTCAAGCGTTCCTGTCCTGATTACACCCTGATTACACCCCTGTGAATCTTTTTTTCATCCGCTCCAGCTCAATGACAACTTTCCTAAAGCACAACAAGGCATATTACTCAAGGTGCGGTCTCACCAATCAGCTGTAAAGGGCCTGTCCCACTTACGTGTCCTTGGCACGCAAATTACGCGACCTCGAGGTCGCGTAATTTGCATGCCAAGGACACGTAAGTGGGACAGACCCTTAACATGACATTCTAACTCCTGGAACTCAAAGCCCTGACCGATGAAGGCATGCATGCCAAATTGGGAGAACTGTGTACCAGTACCTCTAAATCCCACCATTTACAGTGCTGGTCCTCCATGGCTTAGCTTGCCAGAGTTAAATTCTTGCTGTACTTGGGACAGTACAAAACACCAAGACAAGAATGTGTTTCCAGGGGTGAAGGTGGAAGCAGATGCGGCAGCAGCATTTAAAAGGCTTTCAGACTGGCCCATGTATAAGCAGGGGATGGAGATTCAAGGGTAAGCAGACGAGATTAGTTTAACTTGGCATTATGTTCAGTACAGTACAGAGCTTGGATTCAGCCGCGGGACTGACATTACTTACCATCGCCCAGTGGGGTCACAACATCTGAAGCCTGGATCGCCTCGGCGCAGAGGGAGAATAAGGATAAGACAAAGACTTAAGATTTTTGCCTTCCATCACAGTGAGGAGGTGCCTGGTGAACTCACTGTGGTGGATGTTAATTTGTGTTTATTGTGTGGTTTTGTCATTTTTACTATATGTAGGACTGCAAGGCAACAATATTTCGTTCAGACCACAAGGTGTGAATGACAATAAAGGCTACTTTTTTTTTTTTTCCCTACCAAAGTCCCATGTCATGACTTCCTGACTCTTCCACTCAATGCCCCGACCAATGAAGGGAAGTATACTGTACGTATTATCTACCACTATCCATTTGTCTTGCCACTTTCTGTCTATGTGGAGTTTGCATGTTTTCCTCCGGGTTTTCTCCGGGTGCTCCAGTTTTTACTCCCACGTCCTCTGAACTAGGGAGAGAGTCAGGTGGTTTACAGTTTTCAAGGCAGTACTGAGGGGAGGGGGTGCGGTGTAAGACAAAAGGCAGTGTGAAGGGAAGTTGAGATAAGGAGCGGAACTGCTGACTGCTCATTAAGCTACTTTGACTTTGGACATGGGCCGAAGGGCCTATTCCTATGCTGTACTGGTCTATGTGATGGGTTCTTTAGTGTGCTGGGTATGGTTCAGAGAGCCCTCCCATCAGCAACTCGCAACACTAATAATGGTCCTTATCCAAACGTCACCTATCCATATTCTCCAGAGATGCTGCCTGACCCACAGAGTTGCCCCAGTATTTTGTGTCGTAGTTTTTTTTTTACAAATAAGCTCTCTGTGCTTCTAACAGTCACAGTAATAGCCCACAATCTCACCCCTCATCCTAACCTTCTCTGCTACAGAATACTAGTCCCCTTTCCACTTGTGACACAGGGTTTCAGGCCTAAAGCATCTGCTTCTCTTCCCCTTCTCTGCTGAGTATCAGCAGCATCTGTGCCTGCTTGAGTTTTGTGGAGAGGCTATGCTGGGCAGTGGGCTGGTCCAGAAGTCACTGACTGAGAGGTGGAAGAGGGAGAAGTCTCATTACATGAAAGACCTGACTCTGCCGTTGAAGGGCTGCGACCAGCAAGGCTGTGGAATAGGTGCTGCACCATGGGACTGGGCCCAGTAGCTCCTTGCTGATCCATCCCGTTATTGTATTCCGTGAATCGGATGCGTTCCTCGTTTCCAGCAGTTCCACAGATTCGAAGATGCCTGTGTATGAATTCCTTAAGGTGGCATGGTCATTGCACGTCCACTTGCAGTACTTAGTGAGATCTTGGTCCAGGACAATTGAGGCCAATGCTCCTCTCCTCGCTTGACCATCTTTGTGTCCCGGGTGCAACTACTGCAGCTGACCTTGAAAGCGCTGAAGGCATTACCCTGGTTCACCCTCATTCTGGCCCACTCCTAGCGCCCAACGTCACCAGCGGCTCCCTCCCGGATGCACTGTCCGACAAGCCTTCTGGTTGGTTACTGGTCCTGTTGACTGACAAGCCTTCCAGGCATCTCACCACGGCACTTCAGCAAGGCCTCCACCACGCGGCACAGCCCAGACTTGCTGCTGGAAACGGTAATGTCAGTATTGTTCCAATCCACAGATCTACCGCTTCACTAGCAGCTTCACAAGTACCATCCATCAGATGAACAATACATTGAATTACCCTCATCAGCTTCAGGTCGAGCACTTTTCTTATTGCTTTTTGTTGGTACTATATCTATCTATCGATATTACTAAAAGTCTGATCTTGACCACTTCGTGTTTTTCTGTTTCATGATTTTAGAAAAATCGCTGCCACGTACGGCTGTGATTTTTGGCCATCTTACTCAGGGTCCCCTATGCTGCGCAGGACAAGAGGATTTTTCCAATCGATGAAAAATAAAACAGTTATTAAAGTTTTAAAAATGTTGCGATTCTCTCTGCTGCCCCTGCTGGTGGGGTGGGGGGGGGGGGGGGGGGGGACTATAAAAACCCGGAAGTGTTGTGCCTCGGTCAGTCTCTGCAAGATGGGGGAAAGTGAAAGGGCCTGTCTCCCAGTCTGAGCTGTGAATAACACTGAACACATGTCTGCTAAACTGTGAGTGTGGTTTTACTGACCTTGAGTGCCCTTAATGTGGTTTGAAAAGGAAAATGTGGTTTGTTTGAAGTAAAAACACTGCAAATGGTTGGTGGGGGTTTGGGTTGAAGTAAAAAGCACTGCAAATGGTTGGAAGTCTAAACTTGACAACTTCCTGTTTGCACTGTATATTGATTTTAGATAAAATGCTACCACTTACGGCTCTGATTTTGGGCCATCTTACTCTGTCCCCCTCCGCTCATCAGGTGCAGAGGATTCTTCCCATCAATGATAAATAAAAGTGTTATTGGTGTTTAAAAAATGTTGAGAATCTCTCTCCTGTCAATCACGCCTTTTCCGGTGGAAGGGATTATAAAACACGGAAGTGTGGGTGTGGCTCAGTCTCTGCATGATGGGGGAGGGAGAGGTCATGAGCTATGAATCAACTGAACGTCTACTGAACTGTGAGAGTGGTGTTTTGTGTGGTTTGGCGGCGCGACTCACCCGTTGCAGCGGCCCCTACAGCCTGTCTGATTTTTTAATTTTTTTTGTCTAGTTAAATGTAGTGTTGGTGTTTTTTAATACTGGTTTTATATGTGTATATGTGGGGTGCGGGAGGGGGGAGGGGGAAACTGTTTAAAATCTCTTCCCTGTCCGGGAGACCCGACCGTTTCCCTGTCGGGTCTCCGTTGTCGTTGGGTCCTAGTACCGTGGAGCGGCCTCCAACCTGAACGACCCGGGGGCTCGGGAGACTGCGGAGCAGTGGAGCTGCAGACTACTTACCATCGTGGGGCTGGCCGGCCTCGGAGAGTGGGCAGCGGTGGTGACTCGACTCCTGGGGCTCGGAGGCTCCAGCAACGCAGCCGCAGGTCCGGTGGACTGGGACATCGGGAGCTCGCGGGTCCGGATGGAGAGACCGCTTCCCAGAGCTCCCGCAACGCGACTTCTCCAGCCCGTGTCGCGGGGTTGGAACGATCCGGAATGGGGACGTACATCGCCCAGCGCGGCTTCATGGCTGTGGGACATTCCAGCGCCCGCCGGGGGCTCCAACATTGTGACTTTTAGACCGGGAGTGGGGCCGTAAATCACCCGGCACGGCCTAAAATGGCCGTGGGACTTATCATCGCCCGCCTGGGGCTTGGACATCGGGAGAGAAATGGAGAACAGGGGAGAGAAAAGACTTTGCCTTCCATCACAGTGGGTTCACTGTGATGGATGTTTGTGTGAATTAAATTGTATATGTCTGTAGGAAATTGTCTTTGTTTAAATGGCTGTGGAAACGGAATTTCGTTTGAGCCTCACTGAGGCTCAAATGACAATAAATTGTATTGTATTTTATGGTGGTTTCACTCTGCTTGAAGTGATAAGAAACTGCCCTTGAATTTGGTGGCCTTGCTCCCTGCTTGAAATGGAATTTCAAAGAATAGCTGTGAGTCAACTGCCAGCCCACCAGCCGTGAGTGCGCTGCCAGCACATCAGGCTTGAGGGACTGAGCTTCCACCGCAGGAATCCATTTTGCCCACAATGTCTCTACTAGCCCTCTGAAGGCCAGTCCCTTCAGTTCACAACACCCATACCAGCATTCCAGAAAGCCCCCCCCTCACCACTGCCCACCAATATTGGAATTGGTGGAGAGGTGGAATATTGCGTTGGGGGACCAGCCCTCCCGTGTGAACATGGGACCCAACAATAGTCTAGTATGAAAATATATTTCTGAACAAATCACGGGGGGACACATTACCTCCGCTACATCGACGACTGCATTGGTGTTACATCCTGCACCCACACAACTCACTGACTTCATCCATTTCGCCACTAACTTCCACCCGGCACTCAAATTCCGCCTTCCCTACCATTTCTTGACCTCGCTATCTCCATCGCAGGTGATAGACTTCTGACTGACATCCACTATAAACCTACTGAATCCCAGGGTTATCTGGGCTACACTTCTTCCCACCCTGCTTCCTGTAAGATGCAAGATTGCGGCGCTGGCTTAACAGCTGCGGTCCACCTGTAGTCCGTCTGTTTTTTTTCTTTCTTTTTGTTCCTTTGTCATGTTTTAGTTAATTTTGTTTTATTACGTTTTGTATGCGTGTGGGTGGGTGGGAGAAACATGGTTTGGTCTCTTCCTTTGGGGGATGCAACTTTTTTTCTGTCGTATTCCCCGTCCCGATCCCCGTCTCCGTCTGCGCCAAGGCCTAATGGCGGAGCTGGCTGTGGCGGCGGCAGCAGCAGCGGAGACTCGACTCTGCCTCAGAGCTGTGGTGGCGGCAGCAGCAGCAACGGAGACCCGACTCAGCCTCGGAACCGTGGTGGCGGCAGCGACCACCCGCGGAGTTTGAACCGGCCCGTTCGCGGAGCACGGTTGAGCCGCGGGATTTACCATCACCCGGTGAGGTCACAACATCTGGAGCCTGGATCACCTCAGCGCAGAGGGAGAACAATAGAGGGAAGAGGCAGAGACTTTACGATTTTGCCTTCCACCACAGTGAGGAGGTGTTTGGTGAACTCACTGTGGTGGATGTTAAATTTCTGTTGATTGGGTGTTTTTGTCATTTTTTATTATATGTATGACTGCAAGGAAACGAAATTTCGTTCAGACCGAAAGGGAATGGCGGTGCAGGCTCGAAGGGCCGAATGGCCTACTCCTGCACCTATTTTCTATGTTTCTATCGGCACCCAGGATGAGGTGTTCACACCAGGGTATCAGAGATATCCTCATTCTTCAGGGAACGGGGGTTCCCCTCCCCCACCATAGATGAGGCTCTCACCGGGGTTTTTTCGATATCCCTTGACACTGCTCTCTCTCCCCACCCCCCCCCTCGTAACAAGGGTTGATTCCCTCTAGTCCTCACATTCCACCCCACCAGCTGTCACGTACAACAAATAATCCTCCGTCATTTTCGCCACCTCCAACGTGACCCCACCACTCGCCACATCTTCCCATCTGCCTTCCACAAAGACCGCTCCTCCATAACTCCCTGGTCAATTTGTCCCTTCCCACGCCTTCCACCCCCTTCCACTTTCCCCTGCAACCGCAGGAAAGGCTACACTTGTTGCTTTACCTCCCCCCCTTGACTCAAGGACCCAAGCAGTTGTTCCACGTGCGGCAGAGGTTCACCTGCACCTCCTCCAACCTCATCTATTGCATCCGCTGCTCTTGATGTCAGCTGATCTACATCGGTGAGACCAAGAGTAGGCTTGGCGATCGTTTCGCCGAACACCTCATCTCGGTTCGCAATAACCAACATGAGCTGAGCCACCAAGCCGGTGGCTCAGCTCTTCAACTCCCCCTCCCATTCCGAATTGGATCTTTCCGTCCTGGGCCTCCTCCACTGCCAGAGTGAGGCCACCACAAATTAGAGGAGCAGCACCTCATATTTCGCTTGGGCAGTTTGTACCACAGCAGTATGAACATTGACTTCTCTAATTTCAGGTAGTCCCAACTGTGTCCTCCCCTTCTCAGCTCTCCCTCAGCCCTCTGGCTCCTCCTCATCCTTTCTTCTTCCCATCCTTCTCCCCCCCCCTCTCACATCAGTCTGAAGAAGAGTTTTGGCCCGAAACATTGTCCATTTCCTTCGCTCCATAGATGCTGTTGCACCCGCTGAGTTTCTCCAGTATTTTTGTCAACCTGGGACAAATTACCATCTGAGTTCAGGATAATCGGGATGTAGTGATGTGCACATCCCAAATGTATAAAGAATTCCCACGGGAAACAGGGAACAAGAGATCATTCTAATATGCCTGACTCAGATAAGTCGAATCGAATCAGCTAATACTACACCTGAATGAACAAATATACCACAGATGTTGCCGAAATACAACATCCCCACCAGCAAGGGTGAGAAACCCAACATTGAAATGGTTCCATGTGCACTCAATAATAAAATACACTTGTTGCTCATTTTCACATCTGGTTATTTTAAAGAATGATTGAGGTTTGATTCAAAGGCATAAAAAGGGAAGCCAAGGATATAATGACAATCGTCTACAGTTAAAGTGCTTTGAGATGTTGAATGATGTAATTATAGGGAAATGATGCAGAAATCCATCCAGACATTAGCAGACTCAAGTGCAGACTACACATGCATGTTATTTACAACATGACCAAACAACCTATGGAACAGGCCAACTGAAATATCAAAATGATAAGGCAGAGATTAGGTACAATGGTTTTATTTTTTTTTTAAAGGAACTGTAGATGCTGGTTTACAAAAGACACACAGTGTTGGAATAACAGAACGGGTCAGGCAGCATCTGTGGAGAACATGGAGAGATGACGTTTCAAAGGTTTAAAGGTTTCTATATTAGTCACCTACACCAATTGGTGTAATGAAATGCTTCCCCAAAGCACATAAAAAAATACAAACATGACAATAATAAAGACATTTAAAGATAAAAAAAATCCCCCCACAATGGTTTCCATTATGAGGGAAGGCACTAAGTCCAGTCCCCATCCCCATGTCCACCCATAGTCAGACCTATTGAAGCCTCCGCAGTCGCCTCTACGGGGCCCGATGTTCCAGACCCTTCTCGCCGGGTGATAGTGCTCCGATGTCGGGAGAATCCTCTCAGTGGCTTGGGATGCCTGGAACGGCCGCCTCCTTACTCGAGACCGCGGCTTCCGAAGCCAACAGGCCGCGCTGGATGGAGCTCCGCCACTGGCGATCTCGCTGAGAGATCCGAGGCTCCACAGACCCGCAGCTCCGCGATGTTTCATCGGCGGTCTCAGCTCACCGGAGCTCCAGCGCGGCGACCCGGGCAAGACATTGGCCGCTCCGCGATAGCGCTCCAGCGCTTTGCCATTGCCGAAGCCGAGTTTCTGGGTTCCCGACAGGAAACGCCGCTCCAGGCCCGCTGGTAGGCTGCAAGGACAGGTTGAAATTGCAGCCCAGAGAAAAGCTGCCTCTCCGACCAGGTAGAGACCCTGAAAAGTTGTTCCCCAACCCACATAAAAAAGACTAGAACTCCAGAACAAGACACTTTAAGCAAAATGCATCGGCTCTTTATTTTGTGTATGTGTGTGTGTGTTTAAATATTCTGTTGTGCTGCTGGAAGTAAGAGTCTCATTGTTGTGTCTCGGACATTTAACAATAAAACACTCTTGACTTGTAGGATCTCATGATTTAGTTGCAGCAGCCCCTCTGGGTTGAAGAAGCCGGTGTTATTTTTAAGGTGCGATGGCAGCTTGCAGAAGTGAGATCTTGGTCCAAGACAGTTGTGGCCAGACTCTAGTGCACAGACCTCAGTGGTCAAATACAGAGTGATAGTGTGGAAACAGGCCCTTCGGCCCAACTTGCGTACACGGGCCAACATGTCCCAGCTACACTAGTTGAAGTCCACTGATAGTTTACCTCTTTGTGAAGCACCCTGCATGTACGCACACCAGCTCAGAACGTCCCCATTCTCCAGGAACTTCTCCCACCCCTTCCTAGACACGCTCTCCACTCGACATACAACACAGAAGATGGAATACCCCCGTTATCACTCTTCCCCACCCAACAATGGGCCATTATGGACTCCACCTTTCCTTAGTCATCTGTTACCAGCCCCGCCCGCTTTGTTCTGGCCTTTTCATACTTCCAGTTCCCTCCCCTCTACTTTCAGTCTGAAGATGGGCCCAGACCCAAAACACCAACCATCCATTTTCTCCAAAGATGCTGGTTGACCCGCTGAGTTAGTCCAGCACTTCGTGTCTATACATGGAATACAATACTTGGCAGTAAAGGTTGATGCAAGAGAGCTTTTCATTCTTACTTGATGCCCAACATTCCAGAGGCTGAAAATTAACATCCACAAGCATGAATCAGAATCTTTATTTTGCTCATGTTGGAAGATTTAGAAAAAAGTAAAGTAAAACTTTAAAAAATATTTGACTCTTCAAATCCCGTTCTTATCCAAAGTTTATTTGTCACGTTCAAAATGTTAACACAGTGAAATTATTTTTCTTTCATCACCCCAGTGGAGTATTGCCATACTGCTGATCCTCAATTAGCAAGTGTACAGAAATAGTCTACCAATCCCGCATGTAAGAGGCATCATGTGGTGGCACCTTTTTCCAAGTCCGTGCTCTAGTTGCTGTGAGCGGTGCCTGTTCCAGGCAAGCCCCAGGCTGCTGCAGGGCCTCCAGCCATTTCCTTCCTTGGAGGCCACGACAATAGGTGCAGGAGTAGGCCATTCGGCCCTTCGAGCCAGCACCGCCATTCAATGTGATCATGGCTGATCATCCACAAACAGTACCCCGTTCCTACCCTATCCATATCCCTCAACTCCACTATCCGTAAGAGCTCTATCGAACTCTCTCTTGAAAGCATCCAGAGAACAAGCCTCCACAACCCTCTGAGGCAGAGAATTCCACACACTCACAACTCTCTGTGTGAAAAAGTTTTCCTCGTCTCCGTTCTAATGGCTTACCACTTATTCTTGATCTATGGCCCTTCGTTCTGGACTCGCCCAACATTGGGAACATGTTTCCTTCCTCTAGCGTGTCCAAACCCTTAATAATCTTATATGTTTCAATAAGATCCCCTCATCCTTCTAAATTCCAGATTATGCAAGCCGAGCCACTCCAATCTATCAACATATGACAGTCCCGCCATCCCGGGAATTAATCTTGTGAACCTATGCTGCACTCCCTCAATAGCAAGAATGTCCTTCCTCAAGTTTGGATACCAAAACTGCACACAATACTCTTGTTATGAAGGCCAACATGCCATTCGCTTTCTTCACTGCCTGCTGTACCTGCATGCTTACTTTCAGTGACTGATGAACAAGGACCCCCAGATACTGTTGGAAAATGGTGAAATCCAACGTGCCATTAGCGACGCGCCCGTATTTACAGAACTCTCTCCACATTCTCTCTCTACATTCTATCAGTGGATGTGGTGTATCTGGACTTCCAGAAGGCTTTCGACAAGGTCCCACATAAGGGATTAGTATACAAACTTAAAGTACACGGCATTGGGGGTTCAGTATTGATGTGGATAGAGAACTGGCTGGCAAACAGGAAGCAAAGAGTAAGAGTAAACGGGTCCTTTTCACAATGGCAGACAGTGACTAGTGGGGTACCGCAAGGCTCAGTGCTGGGAACCCAGCTATTTACAATATATATTAATGATCTGGATGAGGGAATTGAAGGCAATATCTCCAAGTTTGCGGATGACACTAAGCTGGGGGGCAGTGTTAGCTGTGAGGAGGATGCTAGGAGACTGCAAGGTGACTTGGATAGGCTGGGTGAGTGGGCAAATGTTTGGCAGATGCAGTATAATGTGGATAAATGTGAGGTTATCCATTTTGGTGGCAAAAAACAGGAAAGCAGACTATTATCTAAATGGTGGCCGACTAGGAAAAGGGGAGATGCAGCGAGACCTGGGTGTCATGGTACACCAGTCATTGAAAGTAGGCATGCAGGTGCAGCAGGCAGTGAGGAAAGCGAATGGTATGTTAGCTTTCATAGCAAAAGGATTTGAGTATAGGAGCAGGGAGGTTCTACTGCAGTTGTGCAGGGTCTTGGTGAGACCACACCTGGAGAATTGCGTACAGTTTTGGTCTCCAAATCTGAGGAAGGACATTATTGCCATAGAGGGAATGCAGAGAAGGTTCACCAGACTGATTCCTGGGATGTCAGGACTGTCTTATGAAGAAAGACTGGATAGACTTGGTTTATACTCTCTAGAATTTAGGAGATTGAGAGGGGATAGAAACCTACTCATAGAAATTTTGTAACTTATAGAAACTTACAAAATTCTTAAAGGGGTTGAACAGGCTAGATGCAGGAAGATTGCTCCCGATGTTGGGGAAGTCCAGGACAAGGGGTCACAGCTTAAGGATAAGGGGGAAATCCTTTAAAACCGAGATGAGAAGAACTTTTTTCACACAGAGAGTGGCGAGTCTCTGGAACTCTCTGCCACAGAGGGTAGTGGAGGCCAGTTCATTGGCTATATTTAAGAGGGAGTTAGATGTGGCCCTTGTGGCTAAGGGGATCAGAGGGTATGGAGAGAAGGCAGGTACGGGATACTGAGTTGGATGATCAGCCATGATCATATTGAATGGCGGTGCAGGCTCGAAGGGCCGAATGGCCTACTCCTGCACCTAATTTCTATGTTTCTATGTTGTACTTCCCCATTTCCCCAACTTGACACCATTTAGATAATAATCTGCCATCCAGTTTTTGCCACCAAAGTGGATAACCTCACATTTATCCACATTAAACTGCATCTGCCATGCATCTGCCCACTCACCCAACCTGTCCAAGTCACCCTGCATTCTCATAGCAGCCTCCTCACAGTTCACACTGCCACCCAGCTTTGTGCCATCTGCAAATTTGCTAATGTTACTTTGAATCCCTTTATCCAAATCATTGATGTATATTGTAAATAGCTGCGGTCCCAGTGAGCACCGAGCCTTGTGGTACCCCACTAGTCACTGCCTGCCATTTTGAAAGGGACCCGTTAATCCCTACTCTTTGTTTCCAGTCTGCCAACCAATTTTCTATTCATGTCTTTCTGCCGCCCTACTTAAAGAATGGGACAACATGAGCTACCCTCCAATCCACAGGATCTGATCCTGAATCTATAGCACATTGGAAAATGATCAAAAATGCATCCACAATTTCTCGAGCCACTTCCTTAAGTACCCTGGGATGCAGACCATCAGGCCATGGGGATTCATCAGTTTTCAGTCCCATCAGTCTACCCACCACCATTTCCTGCCTAATGTGGATTTCCTTCTGTTCCTCCATCACCCTGGGTCCTCTGGCCACTACTATATCAGGAAGATTGTTTGTGTCCTCCTTAGTGAAGACAGATCGAAAGTACCTGTTCAACTCATCTTCCATTTCCTAGTTCCGCATAATAAATTCATCTTTTTCAGTCTTCAAGTGTCCAACTTTGGCCTTAACTAGTTTTATTCCTCTTCACATACCTAAAGAAGCTTTTACTATCCTCCTTTATATTCTTGGCTGGCTTACCTTTGTACCTCATCTTTTCTTCCTGTATTGCTTTTAGTTATCTTCTGTTGCTCTTCAAAAGTTACCCAATCCTCTGGCTTCCCGCTCATCTTTGCTACGTTGTACTTCTCTTTTATTTCTATACTGTCCCCGACTTCCCTTGTCAGCCACGGTCGCCCCTTACTCCCCTTGGAATCTTTCTTCCCATTTGGAATGAACCGATCCTGCACCTTCTGTATTATTCCCAGAAATACCTGCCCTTGTTGTTCCACCGTCATCCTTCCAGTTTTCTAGTGTATCTTTCCAGTTAACTTTGGCCAGCTCCTCCCTCATGGCTCCATAGTCCCCTTTGCTCAACTGTAATACTGACACTCCCGATTTACCCTACTCCCTCTCAAATTGTAGATTAAAGCTTATCATATTATGATCCCTACCTCCTAATGGCTTCATTACCTGGAGTTCCCTTATCAAATCCGGTTCATTGCACAACACTAAATCCAGAATTGCCTTCTCCCTGGTAGGCTCCAATACAAGCTGCTCTAAGAATCCATCACGGAGGCACTCCACAAACTCCCTTTCTTGGGGTCCAGTTCCAACCTCATTTTCCCAGTCTACCCACATGTTGAAATCTCCCATAATGCTCCCACAGCATTACCTTTGTTACATGCCAATTTTAACTCTTGATTCAACTTCCATCCTATATCCAGGCTACTGTTTGGGGGCCTGTAGATAACTCCCATTAGGGTATTTTTACCCTTACAATTCCTCAGTTCTATCCATACTGACTCTACATCTCCTGATTCTATGTCATCCCTTGCAAGGGACTGAATTTCATTCCTCACCAACAGAGCTACCCCACCCCATCTGCCCACCTGCCTGTCTTTTTGATAGGACGTATACCCTTGGATATTCAGTTCCCAGCTCTGGCACTCTTGCAGCCATGTCTCTGTAATTCCAACAACATCATACTTGCCAGTTTCTAACTGTGCCTCAAGCTCATATTATGATCTCTACCTCCTAATGGCTCCATTGTGAAAATTGCCCAACGCATCACCAGTTCCTTGCTCCCCTCCATTGAGTTTGTCCAAAGCAAGCGTTGTCTGCGGAGGGCGCTCAGCATCGCCAAGGACTGCTCTCACCCCAACTATGGACTGTTTACCCTCCTACCATCCGGGAGGTGCTACAGGTCTCTCCGTTGCCGAACCAGCAGGTCCAGGAACAGCTTCTTTCCGACGGCTGTCACTCTACTCAACAACGTACCTCGGTGACTGCCAATCACCACCCCCCCCGGACACTTATTATTATTTATTCAAATCATTTGCTATGTCGCTCTTCCATGGAGATGCTAAATGCATTTTGTTGTCTCTGTACTGTACACTGACAATGACAATTAAAATTGAATCTGAATCTGAATCCTCCCCTTTCACAATGGTCACTATTGGCTCCCTTATCCCTTTTCGAACTTTCCTTCCCATTAATTCGAGAATCTTTTGTAAATTTTCCTGTACTCACTTCCCCTTTAACTCCATCTTTATACTCCCAATATGTCAACTCCTCCCTCCCCCCATGAGGTACTGGAAACAATCCAGAGATAACCACCCTGGAAGTCCTGCTTTTCAGTCTTCTTCCTAACTCTCTAAACTTGCGTAACAGAAACTCCTTCTTCTTCCCGACGTTGTTTGTGCCCACGTGCACAACTCCTGCCGGCTGATCACCTTCCCTCTCCAGGATGTTCTGAATGTGCTTCGTGTTCATGTCCACCTTTGTTCCCCGGGGGGTGGGAGCCTTCTGCAGCCGACCTCGAGGGAGCAAGAGACTGCACACTCTAGAACCTTAAGCAAAACACAAAGCGCTGGAAGAACTCAGTGGGTTAGGCAGCATCTGTGGAAAGTATGAACAGACAGTTTTGGGTTGGGAACCTTCTTTGTTCTGAATCATCATCTGTCCATTCCCTCCAGAGATGTTCATAAGTTTGGCCCATCGTGTCTACTTTGCCATTCAATCATGGCTGATCCATCTTTCCCTCTCCACAGATGCTGCCTGACCTGCTGAGTTCCTCTCGCACATTGTATTTTGCTTTCCGTCTGCATTTAATTTTGCATTAAATTATTGGTCTGTTCTCTATTCCACAAAGGATTTTTGAAAAAAGGATTGGTTAAGAAATTGCATGATTGCTTGTCTGTTCGCAAGCCTCCAAGGTTCGATCACCCGGTGCGGGGGAGCTGACCTCCCCCCCCCCCCCCGATGCGGGAGCTGATCGCCCCGGCACAGAGGGCCCAAAAGCTGCCGACTACGGGAGTCAAGATCGTCCTGTCAAATGCGGGCTTGAGGCACCCGACTGCGGAAGAACAAAGGGAAGGGATTTGAACTTTATTTCGCCTTCCATCACTGTGAGGAATGTGTAGTCACTGTGGTGGATTTTCATGTTAAAATGTGTATTGGGTGATCTGTTACTTTTTATTTGTATGACTGACTTTGGCAAATGAAATTCCTCGTATGTTGCAAAACATACTTGGCAAATAAAGTACTATTCTGATTCTGATTCTGTTCGCAAGTCTCCACTATGAAATTATTGCTAATTACAGCAGTTTTAGAAAGCTAGGGAGAGTAGATTGTGTGCAGCTGTTATTGGGGACATGTGGAATTCATTGAAAGGCTGGTTATAATTTCAGACCAACATGTTCCAGAGAACACCAAGGATTACAAGGTTCAGAAACCTTGGAACAATGAAAGGTAAGTACATGCAAGGGTTTGGGAAGCTGAAATCAGACAGGGCCCTTGACAAATATTAAGAAAGCAAGAAAGAAGGCATGAAATGTCCTAGATTAGTAAAATTATAGAGAATCTAAAGACATTTTACACATACATTAAAAACAGGAGGGTAAATATGTACAGGGTAGGACCACTCAAAGAGAAAGGAGTGAATTTATACCAGGGGCCAGAGGCAATGGGCGAGGAACTAAATGTGAATATTTGGACCTGGTATTCAGCAAGAAGGATGGCGCAGTGGTAGAGCTGCTACCTTACAGCGCCACCCAGGCTGATTACATAGGATGTAGACGGCAGAAAATTGGCTGAGCTGAGGACAAGAAGTTGTCAAAAGATTGAGCAGGATACAAGCCAGTTGGTAATGTGGGCAGAGGAATGCCAAGTGGTTTAACCCAGCCAAGTGTGAGGGGAAACACAAGTACACAGTAAATGGGCTCAGAAAGTTGCAACCTACTGTGAATAACAAAAATGGTGTGTTGGTCGGCGTGGATACAGTCGGCTGAAGGACCTGCTTTCACGCCGTATCTCTCAATCAAATCAATCCAAGGCTTATGTCTGAAAATTTTTATTTTGTTTTCATTATTCCTGAACATTCCTTTAAGCGGTAAAGCTCCTGACGATGCACGTGTCAAGTGCTCAGGTTGGATTAACAAAATTTTAAGATTCTAAATTACAATTTTGTTGAGCCTTCAGAGACAGAATTGGAAAAATACTAAAGGAGTCAGAGTAACATCCACACATATAATGGAGGCGCCATCTTCATGCAATGGCGGGCAAGATGTAAAAAGCCACCCAAAAATTGTCACACATTTATACACCAAATTAATTTGTTATCAGAAAAAGTACTATGTAATAAATCTGTACATCCAAATAAATTTGGGTTCTACGCCTAAAGTTACATTATAAGGTTATATACATTTATTACCCCCTTTCATATTACCTTAAGTAAGCCTTCATTCCCACCGCAACATAAAACAAGACTAAGCTGCAAGACTAACTCTTGGAGAGGAGGAAAACAAAATGAGAAGATTAGTTTACACGCCCAATTATATCCTTTAGACCTGTCTAATAAAACATCAACAGATCCCCAGCCTTTCTAACAGTGTCATCATTTCTTGTACACTAACCTACCGTGAATTTCAGTGCAGACGATCACTTCTGTCCTTATTCTTCACTCTTTGGATCTTTGGATGGACTGAAGCTGAGAATTAATTACCTCTCAGACTAGAAGATATAGAAGTTGAGCTGGTCCAATTATATTCATGACTGATGTGCACTCTATTACTGTATACATAAAACTGACAAATGTACACAAATTAAAATTAAATGCAGCAAGTTCCCAACATTGATAAAATACAAAAACATAGCAGGGCTTTGAGTAACGCTCACAAAAACTAGAATGCACAAAGTTTCTGGAGTTAGCTTTCTATGTCTGGTTCAGAAAGCTAACTGTCTCATAACAGAGGCTCGAATAACTTTTAAGTAGTCAGATGTTCCCCTCCTTTGCAATAGAACAAATAATTTTAAATAAACTTTGTCCTCTTCACTGAAGAGAGCTAGTCTATTCTTCATTAATGAGCTATGTTTGTGTGGGAAGATCAGCACTGCGTTGTAGTAATGCTTACTGCATATAATCCAAGCCTTTACTGAAGAGTTGGTTAAAACAGTCAACACGAGCTCAGGATCAAGGGAAACAGATGTTGCTTAAAACTTCCACCAATGGAACCCACACTTTACCCAGTGTTAACCCAATGTCTCCTTGCAGTTTAAACTGTGCAAGTTCCAGTTTAACAAACGAAAAATGATCCTCAGCTCCCCTGGTCTCTGGCCTTCCTTAGTCAATTTTCACGTTTGTGTAGATCTTTCTGACAAAGGCACTTGTTCCCATATAACCAACAGCACCTGGTGGAAAAAAAAGGAGCACAGCGTCTTACAATCCAAACAATCCTGATTAACATTAATATTCCATTTACAACAACAGCATAGTTTCTGCTTTGTCAAATTAATTTTTCTATACCTAGTTACATTATAATGTTATACACGTTTATTACTATGTACTTGTCCAAGTGTCTTTTAAGTGTTGTTATAGTGCCCGCCTCAACTCCCTCCTCTGGCAGCTCGTTCCATATATCCACCAATATAGGTGCAGCTCTGTGGGAAACCAAATGACAATTTCCTGGCCGGCCCAGTATGGACTGAGGTGAAATACAGGAGTTCATGTATAACTACTGGAGATGCTTGAGGTGAGTTAATATCCATGCACGGAGCCTGAACATTAACGGTTGTGTACTTGCCTCATCTACATCCTCTGGTCATTCATTCCATATACCACCTTCAGTGAAAATGTTGCCCCCCCCAGGTTCCTATTAAATCTTGCCCCTCTCACCTCAAACCTCTGATTCTACATTCCCCCACTCCAAGTAAAAGGGAGCAGTCAAACACAGTTCAAACATAATAAACTAAATGAGATTTTCAATTTGGTAAATCTGGTTTCTTCACCAAGTGGTTTCAGACATGTCTACCCCCCCCCCCCCCCCCCCCCCCCCCCCGTCTCCCACGCCCAGTCAACGTCAAGTGCTGAAGCAGGTAAAATCTAACATAAAAGTCTTGATGCATGTTTCCATTCCAATTACCCTGACATGCTTAATTGCCTAATAAAAGGAAAAAAGCTGAAATTGTTCAGCAACACTCAGGACCTCAGTGAGTCCCAGAGTTTTACAGCCAATTAAGCCTTTTTTCTTTGAACTGTAGTCACGCTTGTAAGACAGGAAATGCTGCAACCAATTTGCACCCAGCAAGTTCCCAGTGACAGTAATGTGATAAAGACCAGATAATGAGTTTGAAGTATTGGTGGGTGGACAAATACCAACAGAACCGAAGAAAATTACACCACTTCTCCGCAAAATAGTTTTGTGGGATCAAGACTGCGTAGTCAAAGCTTGTAGCAAGACTTAAAGTGACAACTAACCCATTGAAAGTTAAGTCCAAACAACTGCACCACAACTTCACTGTAGGGCGGTACAGCGCCTGTGACCCAGGTTCGATCCTGACTAGTTGATTAGCGCAAGTGTCAGGGGTTATGGGGAGAAGCAGGAGAATGGGATAGATAGATCGATCAGCCAAATGGCCTAATACTGCTCTTATCACTTATGAACTTATGACTACAGGTGCTGTCTGTTGAGTTTGCATGTTCTCCCAGTGACTACATGGGATTTACTCGTGATCCGGTTTCCTCCCACACTCCAAAGACGTCCAGGTTTGGATGTAGGAGGAAACCGGAGCGCCCGGAAAAAACTCACGCAGTCACAGGGAGAACGTATAAACTCCATACTGTTATGTAAAAATTGTAAAATTGTCCCTAGTGTGTAGGATAGTGTTAGTTAACGGGGGTGAGCGCTGGTCAGCTCGGACTCAGTGGAGTGAAGGGCCTGTTTCCATGCCATATCTCTAAAGTATAACTAACATCAAAATCATCACAATATCAATTTCCCCTGCGACACATTGTTCCCCGATGATACTCGCCCAATAGGTCATTCGATAAGTCTTGGTGGCTTGGCTCATCAACTTATCAACCAGTCAACTTCAATGCACAGCTAGGTCACCAGACATGTCCAACATTTAATAGCTTTTGATTTATAAATGGCAAATACAGATAGGTCCACAGTAACAATAAATCATTGCTCTCAGTTTAGAGAAATTACTGCTATTTTTTAAGTTTTAGGGTGCATGGAAGCCAAATTTGACCATTTAATTTAGAATTATTCAATGATACATCATAGAATGGGCAGCGCAGCGGTAGAGTTGCAGCCTTACAGTGCCAGAGACCCGGGATTGATCATGACTTTGGGTGTTGTCTGTATGGAGTTTGTACGTTCTCCCCGTGACCTGCGTGGGTTCTCTCTGGGAGCTCCGATTTCCTCCCACACTCCAAAGACGTACAGGCTTGTAGGCTAATTGGCTTGGTAAAATTGTAAATGGTCCCTATAGTGTGTAGGATAGTGTTTGTGCGCTAGAATTGCTGGTCGGTGGACTCAGTGGGCCAGAGGGCTGGATTCCTCTACCTATCTCTAAACTAAAATGAAACACTTTCAGTTTCATTCCAATCCACAGCCCATGTTCAGACAAATAAAATCCAAAGCTGGCAACCCTGGTTTTAGTGTCCACCTAGACCCTGATCTAGCCTTGGAGACACCAGAGACTGCAAGCGCTAGTTACTGGAGCAACAAACAATCTGCTGGTGTTGCCAGAGTAAAAGCCCTGTCCCACTGTACAAGTTCATTCAAGAGCTTTCCCGAGTTTAAACTCGTGGTAAGTACATAGAATGAACGTAGCGGGTACGTCGGAGCTCGTGGACGTCTCTTAGAGGCTCGTAACGTTAACGGCAGGTACTTGGGAAACGCGGTAAGTTCGGGAAGACTCGTGAAGATTTTTCAACATGTTGAAAAATGTCCACGAGAGCCCCGAGTATCTGCGAGCGGCCATTACCGTAAATCTCCGAGTTTGAATCAGGGCAAACTCGGGTGAACTCTTGAATGAACTCGTACAGTGGGACAGGGCTTTAAGTTTGGAACGAGGCTACACCACATAGCTAACAAAAACGACAGATGTAGCTAGGACCTGAGCGAGTGCCCGTGGCTACACCTTGGATTTGTACAAAGTGAGAGCAGTTGAAAGAGAAGTTGATCAGAGTTCAGCCAGGCAGATGAGAGTGTTGGTGAAGGGGAAACATTGAAAATAGGTGCAGGAGTAGACCACTCGGCCCTTCGAGCCTGCACCGTCATTCAATATGATCATGGCTGATCATCCAATTCAGTATCCTGTACCTGCCTTCTCTCCATACCCCCTGATCCCTTTAGCCACAAGGGCCACATCTAACTTCCTCTTAAATATAGCCAATGAACTGGCCTCAACTACCTTCTGCGGCATTGAATTCCAGAGATTCACCACTCTCTGTGTGAAAAATGTTTTCCTCATCTCGGTCCTAAAAGATTTTCCCCTTATCCTTAAACTGTGACCTGTGAGCTGGTTGGATGTGTGTTGCAGAAAGAAGCAGAAGGTTTTAACATCTTTTCAATGAACGATGGAGATGTATACAGACTGGACACCCAGAATGATGAGTTTGGTGGGAGCTCGAGAATGGACATTGTGAAAGTGACGGAACAAGCTGTCCTGGATGCAAGGGGGAACGTAATGACAGGGGGCAACAGGATAGAGTACAGTGTGAAGAAACAAGTTCAAGGGTGGCAAGAGCATTGTGACGCAGCGTTAGAGTTGCCGCCTTACAGCGCCAGAGACCTGGCTTTAGTACCGACAATGGGTGCTGTCCAATGGAGTTTGTACATTCTCCGTGACTGTATGGGGGTTTCCCAGGTGCTCTGCATTCCTCCCACACTCCAAAGACGTACAGGTTTGTAGGTTAATTGGGTTCAGTACAAATTGTAAATTGTCCCTAGTGTGTAAGGTAGTGCTAGTGCGGACTCAGTGGGCCGAAGGGCCCGTTTCTACGCTGTATCTCTAAACCAAACTAAAGCAGGCAGAAATAATGGGCCTATTTAAGGATCTTGGCTATGGACCTTGGATCTGTCTATGGATCCCGGGTAAGAAAAGCAGGAAGTGTAGGGACGAGGCATGATCACGTTGAAGCTATGGAGGGGAAATCTGCTGATGTGATGAAATCTGTGACAGTGGGCCGGTGGTTGTTGGTAAGGTCATGATGCACGGAGAGATAAGAGGTGGTATCTGAGAGCCGTCGCTGGGCCAGTGCAAAGTAAAGGTAGTCCACCCGACTATAACAGCACTGACCGTCAGTGGATTTGATAACTAGATTGCTCAGTGAATGGATTGCTACGCATTTGCACAACGTATGCATGGAGTTGGTGAGGGCTGTGGAGAAGTTGAGGCATAGGAAGAAACTGCAGATGCTGGTTTAGACCGTAGACACAAAGTGCTGGGGTAACTCAGCGGGTCAGGCAGCATCTCTAGAGAAAAAGGATGGGTGACGTTTCGGGTCAGAACTCTTCTTGAGATTGACCCTTCATTAGTCTGTAGAAGGTTTCCGACCCAAAACGTCACCCATCCTTTATCTCTAGAGATTCCTGACTGACCCGCTGAGTTACCCCAGCACTTTGTGTCTATCTTTGGAGAAGTTGAGGTGGATGATATCACAGGAACAATTGGAAGTGAAAGGTTCAAGCAAGGGTAAAAGGTCCAAAGGGTCTAGGAAGAAGCGGAGAGTTGGAGACTTGAGAAGAGGTTATCAGTGGAGGGTTGATGAGGACTCCTTGCCAATGAAACAGGCACAGAGGCGACAGAAGGGCTCAACGTCATGTCAGGTCCAGAATTGGTTGAGGTACTGGCAGAGATGCACAAAGGTAAGACCTGTGTTGAGGACTGACTGCTCAGCATAAGCATATAGATGCTGTTTGACCCACTGCGTTCTTCCAACAGATTGTTGCTCCTGAACCACTACAATTCCAACACAGCACTTACCACACATGATCCCAAGCGCAGAGCTGAATACTGCCATGTACCCAAAATAGAATGCCGTCTGAAACAGTCCATACATCCTTTAGAACAAAAATAGTAAAAAATGATTTTATTGCACAATAGACCAACATTTAATCACACAAATTATTCAGCTTTCAACTTCTTAAATTTTGATGAACATTTGCTCTTACACACACAATATCCTATTATGCAATGACATTTATTTCCACACAAAAGGTGGCCATCTTTCGACTGAAGGGAGGTCAGTCTCAATAAACATTTAAGAGACTGGGGGACAGAAGTTAATGACAAAGCAACACTATGAGAGTCAAAATAAACCAAGGAAAACTTGCCAAATAAGTCAAGTCCAAAAGCAAAATGTCACCAGGCTTGTATAGACTAGAATAACGGGAATAGTGCCGGAGGATTGGCGTACTGTGCATGTTGTTCCATTGTTTAAAAAGGGGTCTAAGAGTAAACCTAGCAATTATAGACCTGTTAGTTTGACGTCAGTGGTGGGCAAATTAATGGAAAGAATACTTAGAGATAATATATATAAGCATCTGGATAAACAGGGTCTGATTAGGAACAGTCAACATGGATTTGTGCCTGGAAGGTCATGTTTAACTAATCTTCTTGAATTTTTTGAAGATGTTACTCGGGAAATTGATGAGGGTAAAGCAGTGGATGTTGTGTATATGGACTTCAGTAAAGCCTTTGACAAGGTTCCTCATCGAAGGTTGGTTAAGAAGGTTCAATGGTTGGGTATTAATGGTGGAGTAGCAAGATGGATTCAACAGTGGCTGAATGGGAGATGCCAGAGAGTAATGGTGGATGGTTGTTTGTCAGGTTGGAGGCCAGTGACGAGTGGGGTGCCACAGGGATCTGTGTTGGGTCCACTGTTGTTTGTCATGTACATCAATGATCTGGATGATGGTGTGGTAAATTGGATTAGTAAGTATGCAGATGATACTAAGATAGGTGGGGTTGCGGGTAATGAAGTAGAGTTTCAAAGTCTACAGATAGATTTATGCCAGTTGGAAGAGTGGGCTGAAAGATGGCAGATGGAGTTTAATGCTGATAAGTGTGAGGTGCTACATCTTGGCAGGACAAATCAAAATAGGACGTACATGGTAAATGGTAGGGAATTGAAGAATGTAGGTGAACAGAGGGATCTGGGAATAACTGTGCACAGTTCCCTGAAAGTGGAATCTCATGTAGATAGGGTGGTAAAGAAAGCTTTTGGTGTGCTGGCCTTTATAAATCAGAGCATTGAGTATAGAAGTTGGGATGTAATGTTAAAATTGTACAAGGCATTGGTGAGGCCAATTCTGGAGTATGGTGTACAATTTTGGTCGCCTAATTATAGGAAGGATGTCAACAAAATAGAGAGAGTACAGAGGAGATTTACTAGAATGTTGCCTGGGTTTCAGCAACTAAGTTACAGAGAAAGGTTGAACAAGTTAGGGCTTTATTCTTTGGAGCGCAGAAGGTTAAGGGGGGGACTTGATAGAGGTTTTTAAAATGATGAGAGGGATAGACAGAGTTGACGTGGAAAAGCTTTTCCCACTGAGAGTAGGGAAGATTCAAACAAGGGGACATGACTTGAGAATTAAGGGACTGAAGTTTAGGGGTAACATGAGGGGGAACTTCTTTACTCAGAGAGTGGTAGCTGTGTGGAATGAGCTTCCAGTGAAGTGGTGGAGGCAGGTTCGTTTTTATCATTTAAAAATAAATTGGATAGTTATATGGATGGGAAGGGAATGGAGGGTTATGGTCTGAGCGCAGGTATATGGGACTAGGGGAGATTATGTGTTCGGCACGGACTAGAAGGGTCGAGATGGCCTGTTTCCGCGCTGTAATTGTTACATGGTTATATGGTTATATGGTTAATACAATGGAAAGTCAGAACAAAAATAGATGAGCCACTATCAACTTCACAATAATCTTTGGAGTTTGGTATTGTATTGTCATAGGGTGAGAAATATTAGAGACGAGGAAAATAACCACAAGCTTGGACTAAGTGGTAAACATTATTACTTTAAAAAAAAATAAAAAAGCTATTACATTTATTCGTGAGGGAATTAAGATCTTGGGCTGGAATAAACAGAAAACACAGCCATGGATTAAATTTGGGGAAAGTACTTATTTGAGGGCTGAGAGGCTGGAGGCAATTCCTGAGGATCAGATAGAAGACCCTATTATGAGATGTGAAAGTGAAAGGGGATTGTTTTAAAGTCAAGCCGTTATTAAATTAAAAGTCATCAAACACAAGTGTCATGTGCAAACAGCAGCTGGTTTCAGATAGGACTAAGAAACAGGAAGAATTGGTTGACCTCAGGTTTACAGGATAGGAAATGCTGCCCAGCAGTGTGTGGGAGCAATCATGTCTGAGACATTTTATGTGGGGATAACGTTACTGAAAAGCAGCGCATAATTCAAAAATACGTAAATTAAACATAAATTCATAAGTGATGGATGGATGAATGAAGGAACGATACTTTATTATCACATGTGACAAGTCACAGTGAGATTTGATGTTTTGCCCACAAGGTCTGCATAAAGGGCGCCCACAGTTACTAAGTATTTCATCTGTGGTCTCCATAGTTCTCGCGCGCCCCCACCCCCCCCCCCCCCCCCCCCCCCAGCCCCCCCCAGGTCTCTCATTGTTCGCCCTCTGGGCACCCCACCCCACGGCAGGTCTCCTTTGTTCTCCCTCTGGGCAGTGATAGGAGCAGAATTAGGCTGTTCGGCCCATCAAGTCCACTGCCATTCAATCTATCTTTCCTTCTTAACCCCAATCTCCTGCCTTCTCCCCATAACCCGAGACACCCATAGTCACATATGGCCGTGGTAACATCTTTGTTAATCTCTGTGTCTCACCAGCCAAATGGTATCATTCCTACAGCAGTGTGACCAAAACTGAATAAAGTACTCAAAATGTGGCATCGTCAGCATCTTGTACGACTGAAACATAACTTCCCAACTTCAAGACGCTATTCCCTTTCCACCACCCTATCTACCTGTGATGCCATTTCCAGGGAGGCATGTCCTTGTACTCCTGGATTCCTCTGTTCTGCAACATTGCCCGGGACCCGACTGTTCACTGTGAAGGTCCTGCCCTGCTTGGCTTCTCAAAATGTAACATCCCATACTTATCTGAATTAAACTCCATTTGCCATTCCTCGGCCCACTTGCCCAACTGATCACGATTCCACTGTTATTCTTGACAACCATTTTCACTATCTATGATACCACCCATTTTAGTGTCATCTGCAAACTTACTATCATGCCTTGTCCACATTCACATCCACATTCTCTTTAACCAAGTTACCACGATCATGCATTCTGAACACCTTTATTTGGCACAACAGTACAATTATAAGTTAAACAAATAAACTTGGTTGCGTACTTTGTTTTGAAGAAGTAGTAGTAGAAGGAGTACATGTAAACATAGACTGCAGTAGATGCTGCCGAAAGAAAGCTTGTCCATTGCCTGCAACAGCAAGAAGTTTCATGTTGAGAAAAGATGCATGAAATCAAAAATCTTCAATATCACTCTACATACTAAAACATTCCACAACAGGAAAGTATAGAACATAGTACATCACAGGCGCAGGCTCTTGGGCCTTCAATGTCTGTGCCCAACATGATGTCAAGACATCTCTTATCTCCTTGCACATAACCTGAATCCCTCCATTCCCTGCATATCCATGTGTCTATCCTAACGCTGCTTTAAAGGCACTATCATATCTCGCTCCATTACCACCCCTGGCAGCGCGTTTCCAACACCCACCACTCACCCTGTAACAAAAACTTGCAATCATAAACAATGCAACTTTAAGTAGACAGAGGACCACTTCCTTTGAGAATTGCTGTCATGTCATTATATGAGGCGTTGTGTTATAACGTAAAACAGTACACATTCAGAGAGCTGCAGTTTTATTAGATTAGAAACAGATCTTTTCATTCTAGCATTTTTGTTCCAAACCAAAAGCTGCAACCAATACAAAGATCAGAGTCTCATGGCAAAAAACTAACCCCGGGGATCTTTGTTGCCACGGGTGACAGATGGTTCAAAAGCTACACATAGGCACAGCAGTAGAGATGCTGCTTTACAGCGCCAGAGCCCTGGCTCTATCCTGACTGCAGGTGCTGTTTGTATGGAGTTTGTACGTTCTCCCCATGACTCCATGGGCTTTCTCCGGGTGCTCCGGTTTCCTTCCACACGCCAAAGATGTACTGGTTTGTAGGTTAATTAGCTTTGTAAAATTGCCCAGTGCGTGGGTATCATTGGTCGGCACGGACCGAGTAGCCAGTAGGGCATGTTTCCTCGCTGTGTCTCTAAAGTCTAAAGTAAAGTCAACGCAGCTGCAATGAAAGTAGACGGAGCACCATGTTTTTCACAGAATTGTCAGTCTCTGAAATAAGCTGTTATAATCTCAATTTAACTGATCGTAATGAAAGTAAAATTAATTCTGCATTACCACAGGACGAACCTAGCAGGTATTATTGAACAAATGGGAATTTTACATATAAAACCACGGCTCTTGTTCAACACTTCAACACACTCATCAGGGCAGTACAGTGGCGCAGCAGTAGAGTTGCTGCCTCGTGGCGCCAGAGACACTGGTTCAATCCTGGCTGCGAGCGCTGTCTGTATGGAGTTTGTACGTTCTCCCTGAGACCACGTGGGTGTTCTCTGGGTGCCCCGGTTTATCCAAAATATGTGCAGGTCTGTAGGTTAAATGGCTGCTGCAAATTGTTCCTGTTGTGCAGCATCGAACTAGTATACGGGTTCCACATCTAAGACTACAGAGGCAAACAAAAATGTTGGGTCTTTGTCCCAAGCATTATGGAGGGCACTGTACCCATAGTTTAAGTACGTAGTAGAGCTGCTGCCTTACAGTGCCTGGGACCCAAGTTCGTTCCTGACCTCGGGTGCTCTCTCTGCAGTAAGTCCTCCATGTGATCATGTGGGTTACCTCCGGGTGCTCCAGTTTCCTCCCACATCCCTAAGACGTGCAGGTTTGTAGGTTAATTGGCTTCTGTAAAATTGTCCATAGTGTGTAGGATGCCACCAATCCTGTGTCCGCAAGATCAATTGTTGGTGTGGACTCTGTGGGTCGATGGGCCCTGTTTCCACACTATATCTCTGAGACTAAGCCGTGTGTGAGAAGGGCTTTAGTACAGAACTGTTATAACGTAAAACAGTCCACATTCAGAGAGCTGCAGTTTTATTAGATTAGAAACAGTGAACCAGACTCTCCAGTGAACCAGACTCCAGTGAACCAGACTCTCAAAATATCTGATTGTGTTTAACTTTCACTTGGGTTCAGATTTGTTAATATCAAATGCCTCCGGTACTTTATCCAATTCACTGCTCTTTATATGGGAACCCAACTGTACTATTCAGCAGGCTTTGTAATGCTAAAGGGCTTTGTATTTGAACCCCTGTGTACATGTACAGCACATTACGATATGGTTTAGTTTAGGTAAATGAACATTTAACCAATAGTCACACAGATAGGTGGGAGATAACTTACCACCTGTAATCTTCAGCATTTAGCAGAAAGTAAGTGCAGACAATGGTAACGCAGACGGTCACAATGCAGAGAATAACCAGGACAAGCATCATGAAACCGTATACGTAATATATCTTGTAAGCCCAAAAAGAGGTGAAGATGAAGTACCTAAAGGAGAGAAGAACAGTAAATCACAATGCACTTTTTAAATTGATCTGTCTAAACTTCAGTGATTATAGTTTTTAGAGTTTATGACAACTGTACAGATTCACACAGTAATCCAACTAAATCAGTATATTAACACCAAGACCCAGGTCCCTTTAATACCATTGTATACATTCTTCACACATCTGAAAGTGCTCTCACCATTGGCCATCATCAGTGATTTACCCTGTTTAAAATGACCAGTGGGTCAGAATGAGCAGTCCTGTATTGGTATTGCTAAATGATTTCACCACCTCCTCTACCTCACTTGTACACAGCATTACGTTTCTGCGTAAATGTGAATACCGTAAGGCTTCACTGAAGAATGCTGCATTCCACTATTTAAATGGAAAGGAATGCTTCAAAATCAGTTATTTACAAGCGAATGGCCAAGAATAAACCATTCCAAATTGCAAATGGTTTCAACAATTTGAAAATAAAGTAAGTTATTTCCAACACCTCAACAATTTGGGAAAGGTGAGAACTTAAGGAGGCGACAACTTAAAAGCATCCCAGCACATTGATACAATCACAAATAAACCTCATCAATGCCTCTACTTAGAAGATCTGTATATATCTTCCATCTGTATATATGTATATATGTATGTAGCGCCGCAGAATTTGTGCACCTATTCCCCCCCCCCCCCCACCTCCCTTCTGTTTTTTGTGTTTTTTCTGTTTCTTGTTTTTTGTGCTAAATTGTATGTATGCACTGAGTACGAGCAGCTTTCAGTTTCACTGTACATGTATAGTGACAATAAATGGCATATCTATAATATCTATATCTGTTCTATACCTGTTCCTGTGCTTTTTCCCCATATCCCTTGAGTCCTTTGGGCTCTAAGAGCCAAATCTAACTCTCTCTTGAAAACATCCAGTGAAGTGGCCTCCACTGCCTTCTGTGGCAGAGAATTCCACAGATTCACAACTCTCTGGGAGATGACGTTTGTTCCCATCTCAGTCCTGAATGGCCTATTCCTTCCTTCCTACAGACAAAGATGCTATAAATATTCATCAGATCAAACAGTATCTGTGGAGAAAGAATATTCATCCTGAATGAAGGGGGACACGTCGAGAACAAAGGGGGGCCCGGCAGGGGGCTGCCTGCAGTCAGGTGTGGTGGCAGGCAGTAGATAGGACTGTTTGGTGAACTTTTTGAAACGTTGTCGCTGCCAGAAACGTGGCAACTCATGTTCTACCCAGGTGAGGTCTGCTGCATGCAAAATGTACCGGGTTGTACAAAGCATTTCACTGTACCTTGGTACATGTGACAATAAAGTATCAGTGAACTGTGTGGCTGGCTGTTAAGTGAGCTTAGTGACATCTTGTGATACTGGATAACCTGTAGCTCACTGAACAGATCCATGATGGCAGTCACTGTCAGGGAAGTGCAATCAATGCACAGAAACCATATCATCTCTCTTGGCCCTTAAGTAAAAATTCTGTAGAGAATTTCTGCAGAAAAACCAACCCGACAAAATTTTTTTTGCTGCCGTATAAAAGTAAAACAAAACTTACATCTCAATAAAAATAGAACCAAATGGCAAGATTCCACCAAGGCAGACGATAACAGCTGGCTCCATAAACCTGCAAACACAGGGTTAAAGTCAGCACCAGTAAGCACAACGCTACAATAGAAAGCATCGTCCATTGCCGCCACATTTTCCAATATTTCCAGTGTGGAGAAGCCTTTTATTTTGATTCTAAGAGCGAGTCTCCTCCAAGATAGCATTCCACGTACCGAGATATATTCCTTGCGTTCGCAGAATAAAGAGAACTGTGAATTGTATTAAACCAATTTCCGCTATAAAACTCAAAAGATGAAATGACTGCCTTGTGCTAGAAAGACACACTGATCTTTGAAAGCTCAGTAAACAAAATGAACTAGCAGCGTTGATTTAATAGAGTTTTGTCCAGCAAATCATTTCTGCTGCTTGCAAAAGCTGACATTTTAACAGAGATTAAAATGTTGATTTCTCTAAATCATATAATGAACTGAATAAATTGTCAATAAATCTTTACATCTACTTACCACTTCTTCTCTGGAATTGGACGTGGCACTGCATTTACACGGCAAGGGAAGTTGGGCTGTCCTGACATATTTCTACCAAGAATAGTCCCCACTAAATTCAGTGGGAGGATGACAAAAAACCAAACAAATGCTGCAAACGGCAACCTTGGAAAGAGGAGAACAAGCATCTTAGAGTCAATTGCTGCGCAAAGTTACTGCACCACTAAAATATTCTCACAAACTGTCAACCATAAAAGACACAAAGTGCTGGAGAAACTCAGCATGGCAGATAGCATTGCTGGAGAATAGACAATAGACAATAGGTGCAGGAGTAGGCCATTCAGCCCTTCGAGCCAGCACCGCCATTCTATGTGATCATGGCTGATCATCCCCAATCAGTACCCCGTTCCTGCCTTCTCCCCATATCCCCTGACTCCGCTATTTTTAAGAGCCCTATCTAGCTCCCTCTTGAAAGCATCCAGAGAACCGGCCTCCACCGCCCTCTGAGGCAGAGAATTCCACAGGCTCACAACTCTGTGAGAAAAAGTGTTTCCTCGTCTCCGTTCTAAATGGCTTACTCCTTATTCTTAAACTGTGGCCCCTGGATCTGGGCTCCCCCAACATCGGGAACATGTTTCCTGCCTCTAGCGTGTCCAAACCCTTAACAATCTTATATGTTTCAATGAGATCCCATCTCATCCTTCTAAACTCCAGAGTGTACAAGCCCAGCTGCTGCATTCTCTCAGCATATGACAGTCCCGCCATCCCGGGAATTAACCTTGTAAACCTACGCTGCACTCCCTCAATAGCAAGAATGTCCTTCCTCAAATTAGGGGGCTAAAACTGCACATAATACTCCAGGTGTGGTCTCACTAGGACTCAGTGAACATGTGAACTAGAGAACATGGATAAGTGCCGACTTTGAAGAATTTCTCCCATATTCTCCAGGGATGCTGCCTAACCCGCTGAGTTACTCCAGCACTGGTCTTTTTTTGTAAACCAGCATTTAGTTCCTTGTTTTTTACATACTGCAAACCATAACTGGTATGAATACAATCATAAAAACATTGAGTCTGTAGTGTCACGTGCAAAACATTTATGAATGTCAGGTTGATACAAAAAGACACATCATCTGCTAAATTATTTTTCAAACCAACAGCTTTCTTTGTATGGTATTAGCATAATAGGTATTGTGGGCAATTCAATGATGACACCAGAGCCCATTAAGGTACAGCTAATTCAAGAATCATAAACTCTATAGCAAGGAGACAGGCCGCTCGGCCCATCTCGTCCATGGTGATTAAGTTGCCTGACTGAGCTAGCCCCACTTGCTTGTGCCTGGGCCTCATCTTTCCAAACCCCTCTTCATCCATGTCATCGTCCAAGTCTCTCTCAAAACGTCGCAATGATACATGGCTCCACCACCACCTCGGACAATAAGCACCACCCTGTGTGTGAAGTAGTGGAGTCGAGGGGCAACTGTAAAGTATTTGCCCCTCATCTCTCCTTTCAATCTTTCCCCTCTCACTCTGGACTTATGCCCTCTAGTTTTAGACTCCTCTACCCTGTAGGGCAAAAAAAGTGGCTATTTATCTTGGTTAGCCATAAAATTAAGACAGCAATGCTCACAGCTAAAGGAAGAAAATGAACGAGTTGTATCTTTCCAATCCAAGGTTTCATGTACAAAACCAATTTTGGTTCTTCCACATTGAGGTAATGAAAATATTCCTCATGTGAAGATTAACTCTGTTTAACACTATTAAAAAGCAATAACGATAAGTCTGGTATTACTTGTCCATAATTAGAGCAAACAAATAATGATACTGTGTAATACTGAGCTTCAATGTAGTGTAGGCCAAATAAGGATGACCAAAAAAGCATTAGAATTTCAACTTTGCAAACTTCATTGGTAAGTATGATATTTAGTCATTTAGCTTTGAGAATGATTCAACCATTGATGCCTTAGCTGCCATGCTTACCATTGTTCCAAAAGGAATGGCCCGTGATGCATGATAATAGATCGCAATGAAGTTTATGAAGAATGCGGTTCCACACACCATGGCTGGGATCAGAAAAGCCCCGATAAACATCTGTTTTATCCATCTTCTGCCTGATTAAATGTACAAAAAGCAGAAATGTACTATTAATTTCAGTTTCGTCAGCATTCGCATTACACAAATAGATTTTCACATTATGAATTAATGCTATATTATTCCTATATTATCTTATTCTCATTTCTAGCTGTGACATTTCTCATGTGACATAATAACCAGGGCCCATCCATCTCCACTTCCTTTCTTCGCCCATGTCTTCCCCATTAAGGAAGTACCAAACACCCTGTCCTTCTTCCCTGAACAAAGATTCCACTCCAGCTTTATCTAATTTGTTCCAAGGACTTGGAGCTTGTCCTTGTGCCTCCAAGGCAACTTGTACAGCAGGGCTTACAGCAGCTGTAACCCCAAACCAGAAATTGGCAGTCATTTTGGTCATCAATAATGGTGAAAAATGTCACCAACATATGTGGAAGTAGGAATATACCAGCTCAATCTGTGGAAAATAAGAATATTACAGCTAATTTTATAGTTTTGTAAACATTCAGGGCGGGAGTGGTGCAGCGGTAAAGTTGCTGCTGTACAGCACCAAAGACCTGGGTTCGATCCCGACTTCAGGCCGGGTTCGTTCCTGACTGAGTTTGTACATTCTCCCTATGACCGCATAGGTTTTCTCTGGGTGATCCGGTTTCCTTCCACACTACAAAGACGTACAGGTATGAAGGCTAATTAGCTTTGGTAAAATAGCAAATTGCCCTCGTGTGTAGGATAGTACTAGTGTAAGGGGTGATCACGGCACGGACTCGGTGGGCCGAAGGGCCTGTTTCTACGCTGTGTCTCTAAAGTCTAAATCAGCTATGATTGGTACCAGCGTATCATTATTTATTGTAAAACAACCTCCACTTTTAGTGTAAAGCATAATCGATTGCAATATTTGACGGGAAACTATCACATTATCAAAGAATAGACGCAAGAGGCTGGGTTGGTGGTTGCAGCGGGAAAGTGTAACGGAATACAGGTTATCCCTAGGGAACAAGAGATCTGCTTTAAGAGATGTCCATGTTAATCTTGTCTGTAAATTGGAAAATACACAAATCACTTGATATGATAACCATACCTGCACTGTATTGTAATGAACAGCATCAAAAGCACACAAGACTGACAAGAACAATGACTAAACGTGGCAAGGGGAGGAAACTAGCTCTACCTCCTCATAGGAATTAACCTACGACAGACTTTTGAATTTAATAATATCATGGACGGCAGTGTGTATGTGGGGGGGGTCAATGTTGGGTGTTCCTGAACCGAGACCAGGCCGTGAGGTGATCCACTTTCTGACATTATGCGTTGAATGGCAAATGCTCTAAACCTCGCTGCTGCTATAAGTTATACTCCCTCTGCTGTCGGTCGCAAATTTAAGACATGTACAAACTGATTTAGACATGTACAAACAAGGAACCGCAGCCTCTAGTTTACAAATAAAAGGGCACAAAATGGTGGAGTAATTAAATCAGTCAAGCAGTATCTTTGCAGAACTTGAATAGATGATGTTTCAGGTCAGGATCCCTCTCCAGACTGGGTTGAAGAAGGGTCTGATTTGAAACGTCACCTATCCATGTTCTCCAGAGAACTGATTTAGACAATTACAATCCAGATCCTGGATTGTAACTAAAATAGCAACTATCATCTAAAAAGAACGTGGTTGAGAGAGAGGAAAACTCACAATTTTTGAGATATTGACATAAACACAGCAAGAAATAATAAAGAAATCACACATATTTCATTATCTTTGCCTATAGTGATGTTCGAAACTAGTTCAATTGGAGGAAATTAGTCCCATTGCACCGCCTAGTGGCATATACATGTATTGGTGGGCTGCATGGGCTTATCTTGCCTTTGCTATGGTTGCACGAAGTACAAAACTCCCTGCAGCCGATGCACAGATATAGCTATAGTGACGCCTCAGCTTAATTGCACCAGTGATTTTTCATCCTGAAAAATTGTTTTGCAAAGTATGAAAATAATCAGTCAATTTGATTCTTGTTCATGATTTAACTTTTCAGGATTATGAATTAATAATATGATGCAGGGTCAGCTTTCCAGGATATGAAAATGCAAACATATAGATGCTGGATATTCAGAAAAGGTGAATGTTGGAAACATTCAAAAGGCCAGGCAGAGTCTGTGGAAAGACGGATTCTTTATCAGCACTTGGTCTTAGGCCTAAAAGGTTTTTCTAATAATTCTTCTGAACCACCGTTTCCTGGTTCAAGTTTCCAGGAAGATACCACCATTTCCCATTTTTAAGCACATTTTATATTTGAATCTTTGATTTCGTATCTGAACGAGAGCTAATTTTGTTACTTTCCTTGTAGTTTGTGTGAACACAACTGAAAAAAAAACCCATGATCCGTTTATTCCGAAGTGTTTACCCTATTTCCTGAAAGAGGGTAAATGCTGGAGTCAATTATAAAAGATGAGATAGCCGCACATTTGGATAGCAGTAACAGGATTGGTCCATCAGCATGCATTTACGAAGAGGAAATCATGCTTGACTAATCTTCTGGAATTTTTTGAGGATGTAATTAGGAAAATGGACAAGGGCGAGTCAGTGGATGTAGTGTACCTTTACTTTCAGAAAGAATTTGATAAGGTTGCACATAGGAGATTAGTGGGCAAAATTAGGGTACATGGTATTGGGGGTAGAGTGCTGACATGGATAGAAAATTGTTTGGCAGACAGGAAATAAAGAGTAGGGATTAACGGGTCCCTTTCAGAATGGCAGGCAGTGACTAGTGGGGTACCGCAAGGTTCGGTGCTGGGGCTATTTACAATAATAATAATAATAATAAATTTTATTTATGGGCGCCTTTCAAGAGTCTCAAGGACACCTTACAAAAATTTAGCAAGTAGAGGAAAAACGTGTAAGCGGAATGAAATAAATAGTAGAGACATGACTAGTACACAACTTAAAGACAGAATTCAATTCAAAACACAATATGAGGCAATTCAAGCACAGATGAAAAGGGAGGGGGACGTGGGGCTAAGGATAGGCAGAGGTGAAGAGATGGGTCTTGAGGCGGGACTGGAAGATGGTGAGGGACACGGAATTGCGGATCAGTTGGGGGAGGGAGTTCCAGAGCCTGGTAGCTGCCCTGGAGAAGGCTCTGTCCCCAAAACTGCGGAGGTTGGATTTGTGGATGGAGATGAGACCGGCTGATGTGGATCTGAGGGACCGTGAGGGTTGGTAGGGGGAGAGGAGGTCAGTGAGATATACATCAACGATTTGGATGAAGAGATTCAAAGTAACATTAGCAAATTTGCAGATGACACAAAGCTGGGTGGCAGTGTGAACTGTGAGGAGGATGCTCTGAGAATACAGGATGACCTGGACAGGCTGGGGGAGTGGGCAGATGCATGGCAGATGAAGTTTAATGAGGATAAATGTGAGGTTATCCACTTTGGTATCAAAAACAGGAAGTCAGATTACTATCTAAATGGCGACAAGTTGGGAAAAGAGGAAGTACAACAGGATCTGCGGGTCCTTGTTCATCAGTCTATGAAAGTAAGCATGCAGGTACAGCAGGCAGTGAAGAAAGCGAATGGCATGTTGGCCTTTATAACAAGAGTCAAGTATAGGAACAAAGAGGTCCTTCTGCAGTTGTACAGAGTCCTAGTGAACTGAACTGAACTTTATTTATAGAGCACTTTAAAAACAACCACTGTTGCAACGAAGTTCTGTACATGACTAATCATAAACATAAAACAAAACAATAAAAACATTAAAAGACAGTAAAAACAATAAAAAAACAATAGAAACACTAAAACAGGAGCAAAGTCTCATGCAGGGTCGAAAGCCAAGGAATAGAAAAGGGTTTTAAGATTAGTTTTGAAAATGGACAGTGAGACCACACCTGCACTATTGTGTGCAGTTTTGGTCCCCTAATTTGAGGAAGGACATTCTTGCCATTGAGGGAGTGCAGCATAGGTTTACAAGGTTAATTCCCCGGATGGCGGAGATGTCATATGCTGAGAGAATGGGCTGGACTTGTACACTCTGGAGTAGAAGGGTGAGAGGGGATCTTATTGCAACAAATAAGATTGTTAAGGGTTTGGACACGCTAGAGGCAAGAAACATGTTCCCGATGTTGGGGGAGTCCAGAACCAGGAGCCACAGTTTAAGAATAAGGGGTAAGCCATTTAGAACAGAGACGAGGAAACACTTTTTCTCACAGAGAGTGGAATTCTCTGCCTCAGAGGGCGGTAGAGGCCGGTTCTCTGGATACTTTCAAGAGAGAGCTAGAGTCAGGGGATATGGGGAGAAGGCAGGAACGAGGTACTGATTGGGGATGATCAGCCATGATCACATTGACTGGTGATGCTGGTTCAAAGGGCCGAATGGCCTACTCCTGCACCTATTGTCTATTATCTAAGAAGGTACTATAATAGCATTTAATAGACACTTGGGACAGGTACATGGATAGGATAGGTTTAAAGGGATACGAGCCAAATGCAGGCAAATTGGACTACCGTAAATGGGACATCATGACCAGCACGCATTGGTTTGCCAGTTTCCTATGTCCATGACCAACACGAAAATTAACGTTATCGATGGCAAGGAGGATAGTCTTGTATTACAGGATATTGGCAATTGATAAACTGGGGAGAGAAGTGCAATGTATTTGAAATGATGAATGAAGGTAGAACAGACATGAAGAATGGTAGGCTCTGAGCAGCACAGAGGAACAGAGGGACTTGGTGTACAAGGTTCCTTGAAGATGGTTGTACAGGTAGATATGGCGGTAAAGGAGGCGGAAGGGATCAGTCATCATTAGCTTCTGCACAGTATAGAGTTAGTATTTTGCAGTACAGAAGCAAGCCCTTTAGTCCACCTTGTCCATATTGACCATCCAGTACCCACACAAACTAATCCCAATTACCAGCACAGTGCATGGTATTCTATGCCTTGATCATTCAAGTGCTCGTCTAGATACTTCTTGTGTGTGTTGAGTTACTGCCTCCCTCACACTCTCAGGCAGCGCATTATAAATTCCAATCACCCTCTAGTTACCTCATATATAGAAAATAAAAGCACCATACTATAGGAAGGTTGGAGCAGCACATCTAACTCTACAAAAAATACAGTGCCCTCAATAATGTTTGGGACAAAGACCCATCATTTATTTATTTGCCTCTGTACTTCACAATTTGAGATTTGTAATAGACAAAAAAATCACGTGGTTAAAGTGCATATTGTCAGATTTTATGAAAGGGTATTTTTATACATTTTGGTTTCACCATCTAGAAATTACAGCTGTCCACTAATTTCATGGGCACCATAGTGTTTGGGACACATGGCTTCACAGGCGTTTGTAATTGCTCAGGTGTGTTTAATTGCCTTCTTAATGCAGGTATAAGAGAGCTCTCAGCACCTAGTCTTTCCTCCAATCTTTCCCTCGCCTTTGGAAACTTTTATTGCTGTTTATCAACATGAGGACCAAAGTTGTGTCAATGAAAGTCAAAGAAGCCATCATGAGACTGAGAAACAAGAATACAACTGTTAGGGACATCAGCCAAACCTTAAGCTTACCAAAATCAACTGTTTGGAACATCATTAAGAAGAAAGAGAGCACTGGTGAGCTTACTAATCGCAAAGGGACTGGCAGGCCAAGGAAGACCCCCACAGCTGATGACAGAAGAATTCTCTCTATAACAAAGAAAAATCCCCAAACACCTGTCCGACAGATCAGAAACACTCTTCAGGAGTCAGGTGTGGATTTGTCAATGACCACTGTCTGCAGAAGACTTCATGAACAGAAATACATAGGCTACACTGCAAGATGCAAACCACTGGTTAGCCACAAAAATAGGATGGCCAGGTTACAGTTTGCCAAGAAGTACTTAAAAGAGCAACCTCAGTTCTGGAAAAAGGTCTTGTGGACAGATGAGACGAAGATTAACTTATATCAGAGTGATGGCAAGAGCAAAGTATGGAAGAGAGAAGGAACTGCCCAAGATCCAAAGCACACCACCTCATCTGTGAAACACGGTGGTGGGGGTGTTATGGGCTTGGGCATGTATGGCTGCTGAAGGTACTGGCTCACTTATCTTCATTGATGATACAACTGCTGATTGTAGTAACATAATGAATTCTGAAGTGTATAAACACATCCTATCTGCTCGTTCAAACAAATGCCTCAAAACTCATTGGCCGGCAGTTCATTCTACAGCAAGACAATGATCCTAAGCATACTGCTAAAGCAACAAAGGAGTTATTCAAAGGTAAAAAATGGTCAATTCTTGAGTGGCCAAGTCAATCACCTGATCTGAACCCAATTGAGCATGCCTTTTATATGCTGAAGAGAAAACTGAAGGGGACTAGCTCCCAAAACAAGCATAAGTTAACAATGGCTGCAATACAGGCCTGGCAGAGCATCACCAGCAACTGATGATGTCCATGAATCGCAGACTTCAAGCAGACATTGCATGCAAAGGATATGCAACAAAATACCAAACATGACTACTTTCATTTACATGACATTGCTGTGTCCCAAACATTATGGTGCCCTGAAATGGGGGGACTATGTATAAACACTGCTGTAATTTCTACACGGTGAAACAAAAATGTATAACTTATTAGAATCTGACAATGTGCACTTTAACCACGTGTGATTTTTCTATTACAAATCTCAAATTATGGAGTACAGAGGCATATCAATAAATGATGGGTCTTTGTCTCAAACATTATGGAGGGAGGGCAATGTATAAGGAACAAAGACACCAAAACACTTCCCCATAATAGGTGTAAAAAACTTAAGAGTGTAGGTTTAAGGGTGCGTGGGGAGGAAGAGATTTAGATAGGATCTGAGGATAGTGGTTGGAATGTGGAATGCACCATATGAATGAGCAGTAGAAACAGGATCACAGTTTTTAAATCCCTAGTGTATGAGCAATTTAATGGCCATGGCAGAGACGGCTATGGACCAGGTGCTTATAACTGGGATGATGGGGCCATGATGTTCAGGACTAAAATATGAATGAACAAATAAGTTTATTGGCCACGTATGCACACATACAAAGGAATTTGCCTTGGTGCTCCGCTCGCAAGTAACATACAACATACAGTAAACCATTCAGAATAAAACATAAAACATTAAAACATTATAGTTTAAACATGTGAATGAAATAGCAAAAGGAGGCTACATACGTTTGGTTATTGAATAGAGCTACTGCTTGTGGAAAAAAGCAGAAAAAACAATGATGTTTTTATGTCTGGCTGTGGCGGCTTTGACAGTCAAGAGTTGCCTTCCAGAGAGAAGTGCTTTAAAGAGTTTGTGGCCAGGGTGAGAGGGGTCAGAGATGATCATATCCACAAGCTTCCTGACATGTGCAGTGTATAGTTCGTCAATGGGGGGGGGAAGGTTGCTGCCAACAACCTTCTCGGCTGATCAAACGTTTCGCTGCAGCCTCCGGATGTGGTGTTTGGTGGCTGAGCCAAACCAGACCATGATGGAGAAGGTAAGGATAGACTCTACGATGACAGTATATAATTGGACCATCATTGCCTGTGGCAGATTGTGCTTCCTCAGCTGCCGCAGGAAGTACATCCTCTGTTGGGCTTTTGGCTGTGGAGTCGATGGCGGCCCCCCATTTAAGGTCCCTGGAGATGATGGTTCCCAGGAACTTAAAAGACTCCACAGATGTGACACTTCCGGTCTGTAGGCAGATTCCTCCCCATCCTGGATCAGTCCAATCTATTTGCGGTATGAACATTGACTTCTCTAATTTCAGGTAGTCCTTACTTTCTCCTCCTCTTCTCAGCTTTCCCTCAGCCCACTGGCTCTACCTCTTCCTTTCTTCCTCTCCCCCCCCTCCCCCACCCTCACATCAGTCTGAAGAAGAGTTTTGGCCCGAAACGTTGCCTATTTCCCCCCCCCCATGCTGCCTCACCCGCTGAGTTTCTCCAGCACTTTTGTCTACCTTCAGTCCAATCAGGGTCGTGTCGTCCGCAAACCTGAGAAGCTTGACAGAGGAGTCTGTGGAGGTGCTGTCGTTGGTGTAGAGAGAGTAAAGAAGAGGGGAGAGTACGCAGCCTTGCGGTGCTCCTACGCTGAGTGTCTGCGGGTCCGAGATGTGCTTTCCCAGCCTGTCTGTCAGGAAGTTGATGATCAGTTGGCGATCAGCCAAGGGGCCTGCTTCAACTTTGTTTCACTCTATTAAAGATTGTTAAGAGTAGCTATTTTGCATTCTGGAGTTTGACATAGGAAGGCAGCACTAAAAATAACTAATATTTGGGGTGCAGAATAAATGCCAACGAGCAATGAAAGAGAAGGGAGTTTCAATTTGGAAAACAAAGCGAGGACCAAGAATGATATGTACAGCAGTAAAAAAAAACTTGAATGGACAAAGGGAATTTGTTCATTCACAGAGATAGACACATATGCTCAATAGGTCAGGCAACATCTCTGGGGAAAAGGAGGTGGTGACATTTTGGGATGGGACCCTGCATCAGAATAACTTCATCAGTTAATTCACTGTTTTGGTTCACTTATTAACATTGCTCATTGATGAAATGCAAATGCATCCTCTCACACAAAAACAAAACTGAGAAATAGCAAAAATAGAGTATAAAACCCACCTCCTTGTCGAGCATACAGACTACCTCCAAAATAGCCATTCAGCGGTGATGTTGCAGCAAACACAAATATGGCTGTACTCAGCATAGACCCTCTCCTGCAAAAGGAAAAGAAAAACAATCAGAAAAAAAGACAGGAACTAAAAATATAAAGACATTTGAAAGTCAATGAGTCATAGAAAGTCATAGAGTAGGTTGCCTTTACAAATATGAAACATTATTTTGGTCTAACAAAATCTTTCTGCAATATCATGCCACTTCTGCTTGTATTAACCCACAGGTTGCAAATGATTTGACTTATGCATAGGACAAGAAATGTATCATAACAATAGCATTCATTGTTCAAATGCATTTCTTAGTATAACTACAGGAATATGTGGAACAGAAAATCAATGGTAAAGAAAGCGTACTGCATACTAAGCAGACAGTCTTCACCATTAGTGGCACGGTGGCACAGCGGTAGAGTTGCTGCCTGACAGCGCCAGGGACCCTGGTTCGATCCTGACTGCGGGCGCTGTCTCTATGGAGTTTGTACATCCTCCCCGTCACCTGCGTGGGTTTTCTCCGGGTGCTCCCGTTTCCTCCCACACTCCAAAAACGTGCAGGTTTGTAGGTTAATTGGCTTGGTATAATTGTAAATGGTCCGTAGTGTGTGCAGGATAGTGTTCGTGTCTGGGGATCACTGGTCAGCACAGACCCAGTGGGCAGAGGGGACGGTTTCCGGGCTATATCTCTAAACTAAACTCAAAGCAAATTAGCTCAACAGTGAAAGTTACTTTATTTAACACAGGAAGCCACCTATGCCCAGATCTCACTCCAGTACATGACAGGATGACAATCTGATTTAGTAGAATCATACAAGATCATAACTGGTCTACGCACAATATAAAATGATGTTCCAATCATTTGGCAGTTCAAGGATCAGGGAACAGTTTTAAGTTTTGGACAAAAGATGAGGTAAACGCAGGCGATGATTTACACAGGCAACAGTCAGGAAGTTTTAACACTGCCTGAAAGTGGGAAAGGAATAGAATCAAGCTGGAGAAGACACAAAGTGCTTCGAATCGGTCAGCAGATCTTGCAGCAACTCGGGAGAGCATGGCTAGGCAACGATTCAAGTCGGGACCAAGATGTTCCCCGACCGAAGATGGCACCTATCTGTGTTCATACGAGAAGCTGCCGGATCCAGTGAGCGAGTCCAGCACTCTGTGTCTGCTTTTGTAAACCAGCACCTGCAGTTCTTTGTACAGAATCAGAACCAGTTTCTATAGAATCAAACACGAATTGGATAAGCAATTGAAGGAAAATAATTTGGAATGTCTGAAAAATGAGGGGGGGAGGAGGGAAATATTGAAATGGTCGCTTTGATCCGAGGCGGATGAACATAATGGGCTAAATGACCTCCCTGTGTGCTATAATGAACTATAATTTCAATCAAGTTGGAATTTTGACATCTTTCTTTTCTGTAACAAAACACCAAAGTGGTCCATAGTAGCATAAAAGCTGCTTAGGCCGAGATCAACCAACTTCATACAAGATTGGCTTGAACCTGGACCACCGTGATTTATCTAGTTAAGCTACTCACTAGAAACAAGTCATTAAGCCATCAGGAACATTTCAGTGTATAATGTGAGTTATTGAACAGCTTTAAAGTGCATCCCAAGGCTTCCATTACACACATTAAAATCAAGAGGGCGACCCGTGAGAGGGTTTCATTCAAGGATAGAGGAGATAATTTATTATTGGTGCCAGACGACTTGGGCGACATATTGGATGAGTGTTTTGCATTGGTATTCATCAACAAGGGCATAGAGGAACGTGAGCAAGGTGTATTAATACGCAGGGGTAATTTGAGATTAATAAGGAGATGCTGTTGGGTGTTTTGAACAATATTAAGATGGAGCAGTCCCCTGGGTCGTGGGATTTGTTTTGAGGTTTTATGAGGAGACTAAGGTGATTGATTAGGGTGGGCAGTGTTTAGTTTAGTTTAGAAAAAGCGCGTAAACAGGCCCATCGGCCCACTGAGTCCACGCCGACCTGCAATCCCCTACATAGCACTATCCTCCTACACACGAGGGACAATTTTTTAAAATTTTACCAAGGCCAAATTAACCTACAAACTTGCACATCTTTGGATTGTGTGAGGAAACCAGAGCAGTGGGGAAAATCCACGTGATTATGGGGAGAGCGTACAAACTCTGTACAGACAGCACCCATAGTCAGGATCAAACCCAGGTCTCTGGTGCTGTAAGGCAGCAACTCGACCGCTACACCATCGTGCTGCCCACAGTGGGTGTTGTCTACATGGATTCTACTAAGATATTTGACAAGATTCCTCATGGTAGGCTGATCCAGAAGATTAGGGTGCACGGTGACTTAGTAATTCAGATTCAGAATTGGCTTACCCTAAAGAGGGCACTGGTGGAAAGGTGTAATTCTGGCTGGGGCACCGTGACCAGTGGTGTCCCACAGGGATCAGTGTTGGGACCTCCATTGTTTATGATATATAAAAATGACAAACGGAGATGGGCTGGTTAGTAAGTTTGCACATGAAACAAAAATTGGCAGAGTTGCATACATGAGGGAGGCTGTCCAAGGATACTGCAGGATATAGAACAATTACAAATATGAACAAAGAAAAGGCAGATAGAGTTTAATCTGATCAGGTTTGAGTTGTTGCATGTGAATTTGCAATGGGAAAGTATACCGTTAAGGGTTGGACCCTTAATAGTATTGATGTGCATAGGGATCTTAATATCCCTGAAAGTAAGTGCTCAAGTAGATGGCGTGATAAAGAAGGTGTATGGTAATGCTCGCCTCCATCGGTCGAAGCATTGTATGAGTCAGGAAGTCATGTTGCAGTTTTATAAAACTTTGGATAGGCTGCATTTGGAGTATTGTGTCCAGTTCTGATTGCAGGAAGGATGTGGAAGCTTGTGGAGAAGATTTTGAAGAGGTTTACCAGGCTGCTGCCTCCTTTCGAGGGCATTAACTCAGCAGATCAGGCAGCATCTCTGAAGAAAATGGACAGGTGACGATTCGGGTCAGGACCCTCTTCGGTTTGCTGAAGGGCTTGTGTATATCTCTGAAGATCTCTCCTGGTCCGAGAACACTGATGCAATTATAAAGAAAGCGCATCAGCGCCTCTACTTCCTGAGAAGATTACGGAGAGTTGGTATGTCAAGGAGGACTCTCTTGAACTTCTACAGGTGCACAGTAGAGAGCATGCTGACCGGTTGCATCGTGGCTTGGTTCGGCAACTTGAGCGCCCAGGAGTGGAAAAGACTGCAAAAAGTTGTAAACACTGCCCAGTCCATTATCGGCTCTGACCTCCCTACCATCGAGGGGATCTATCGCAGTCGCTGCCTCAAAAATGCTGCCAGCATCATCAAGGATCCACACCATCCTGGCCATTCACTCATCTCCCCGCTGCCTTCAGGTGGAAGGTTCAGGAGCCTGAAATCTGCAACATCCAGGTTCAGGAATAGCTGCTTCCCCACAGCCATCAGGCTATTACTCAACTCAAACAAAACTCTGAACATTAATAGCCCATTGCACTATATCTGCTTATTTATGTGTGTATATATATTTCAATGGTTATATGGATACACTGATCTGTTATGTATTTATTTATGCCTACTATATTCTGTTGTGCTGAGGCAAAGGAAGAATTTAATTGTCCTATCTGGGACACATGACAATGAACTTGAATCTTGAAAAGATGCACATCAGATCTTAAGAGCTGGTGTGAACAATTCCCTTGCTCAGTTCTACATACATGTCCTTTAGCCATTTGAATTTGTGCTCTCCTATCGTGCTGCCACAGTTTACCGAGGTGGCTGTTCCAAATTGATCTTTCCGGTGGATTTACCATTTCCCTTTGTTATCAACTGTTAACTGCTTAATACTTTGCTAATTGCTCAATGCGTCCATTTGACGTGCTGGTTTAAAATGAAAGGAAGCAGCTAAACAAACTGACGGCCACTGACAAGCACCAGTCTTTTGGGGAACCCACTGAAGGGCAGCACAGAGCTGATCTACCAACAGTCGTACCACACACATAACTTACATGACACGTTTAGGTACTCCACCACAGTTTATCTCCGTAAACCAGCATCTGCAGTTCCTTGCGTCAATATGTACAAGTCAGTTGCCGTTAAGATTTAGGCTACAGAGGGGTGATATAAAGGCCATCTCTATTCCTTGGGACTCTATTCCTTGGAAAGCAGGAGGATGAGGGGTGATCTTACTGTGGTGTATAAAATTATGAGAGGAATAGATCCGGTAGATGCACAGAATCTCTTACCCAGAGTAGGCGAATAGAGAACCAGAAGGCATAGGTTTAAGATGAAGGGGAACATTTTTTAATAGGAATCTAAGGGGTAACTTTTTACACACAAAGGGTGGTGGGTGTATGGAACAAACTGCCAGAAGAGATAGTTGAGGCAGGGACTATCCCAACATTTAAGAAATGTTAGACAGGTACATGGATAGGACAGGTTTGGAGGGATATAGACTAAGCACAGGCAGGTGGGATTAGTATAGCTGGGACATGTTGGCCGGTGTGAGCAAGTTGGGCCAAAGGGCCTGTTTCCACACTGTATCACTCTGTGACAATGCCAGCTGCTTAAAATTATGGTCATGGTATTATTTGATTAAAGTTGAATATTGCAACAAACCTACCTTTGAATATTGTAGCTTTTATTAGAAACCCGTGATAATGATGCTAAATAAGAAAGCACTCCAGATCGGATTTACTAGTTTTCCCTTTAAGATTGTACATTTTCTTTCGCTGAACACCCGATTCCTCCTCTCCCACACCCCAGATGACGTTCAGGCTGACCCCCATACAATCAGGTCTTCAGACATGAAGTTAACTGAAATGTTGAATCCTTTGCCCCATTCCACGCTGCATGGAGCATCTGAATGCTTGTGCAGCCGTAAGCTAAATTTGATACAAGGTGTGCCCAAGTGTTATATAGTTTCAGCATAATACCCAGCTTCAATGACACCCAAAAGAAGAGGCTTTAAAATTGTTACAAAAAGGTTCAGCATAGCAGTGAAACAATCTTCTGGGAGGCACCCCACTCAACATACAGTAGAATAATTGAGACATGATTGTACCAAGGGATAAGTAAGTCCGTCAGAGAATGCAAACGAACAATAACTCAATGAACGTATTTTCTTATTGGCTATTGTTAAACTATTGAAAGTAATCTCAGAATTTGCTCTGAAGGTGGGGCAGGAATTCAGATCAAGCTACGCGATAATTACAAGAAAAACACACTTTTGCGGGTTCAGGCAGCTCTTTTACACAGATATGATTCCATTGGAACTCCCATCACAGCTGTGTACAATCCCTTTCCATATGATCTGAATACAAGCAGTTTCGGACAAGTTGAGGTTTAGAGATACAGCGTGGACACAGGCCGTTTGGCCCACCGAGCCCGTGCTGACCAGTGATCCCCATACACTAGCATGAGGGACAATTTTTACTGATTTTAACCTCCAAACCAGCACCTCTGGAGTTGTGGGTGGAAATCTGGGAAAAACAAGCAGTCACGGGGAGAATGTACAAACTCAATACAGTCAAGCACCTGCAGTCGGGATCAAGACCGGGTCTCTGACACTATAAGGCAGCAATTCTACTCCTGTGCCACCGTGTTGCCCTTGTGATATGTAGAAGGATAGTGGAGAATGGTGGTGGAGTTAGCAAATAATATGTAACCCACTCTTTGTTACCAAAGCACATACATCAGGGGTACAGAGAACAGTCTAGTACAGGTGCACAACCTTTTATCCGAAAGCCTTGGGACCAGACACTTGTCGGATTTCGGACATTTTCAGATTTCCGAATGGAAGATTTTGAGCGTAGATTAGGTAGGTAGCGCGGGCGGCTTGAAAAGTCTGGAGCGGCTACCTCCTCCCTGGAGACCGGGGAATCATTGTAAATCATTGCATAAATGTTAGTCAGTTAGTTTGGAGGGATTTTATGTGGTGGTGGTGGTGGTGGGTGGGAAAGGGGGAGGGGGGTAAAGGGGGAAACTTTGATTCTTAGTCCCCTGCCTGGTCGGCGACTCCCAACATCACGGGGCTGGGGGCTCCGTCGGGCCGCGGGCGGGGCCGGTTGTAGCTCCGACCCCGGCAACTCTACCCCTGGCTGCGCGGTGCTCCAAATCCACCGCCACCCGCGGCCGGACGCCCGCAGCCCCAGCTCCGCGAATGTTGGGAGTCGGCGGCCACAGCGCTCCGGAGCTTACCGCACGGCGACCCGGTAAGGCATTGCCCGCTCCCCGCTGGTATCCCAGCGCTGCGACGCCGCCGACTCCCAACATTCGCGGAGCTGGGGCTGTGGGCGTCCGGCCGCGGGCGGCACTGGATTTGGAGCACCCCGCAGCCAGGGGTAGAGTTGCCGGGGTCGGAGCTACAACCGGCGCCGCCCGCGGCCGGACGCCCGCAGCCCCAGCTGGGAGTTGGCGGCCACAGCGCCGCGGAGCTTACTGCACGGCGACTCGGTAAGGCATTGACCGCTCCCCGCCTCTCCGACCAGGTAGGCGACTAAGAATTAAAGTTTACCCCTTCACCCCCCCCTTCACATAAAAGCCCTCCAAACTAACTGACTAACATTTAAGCAATGATTTACAGATGTTTAAGTGTCTCCCCGGTCTCCGGGGAGGAGGCAGCCGCTACAGTAGTACAGACCTGGGTTGACCGTGGGTCGTTTCGGGTCAAGTTTGGCGCCAAACGCGAGCTTTGGTGTGCAGATGACATCCTGGAAAAATGGCCGGTTTTCGGAGTTTTTCGGTTTCCAGAACACCGGATAAAAGGTTGTGCACCTGTACTACCCTGGCTGAGGCTCTGAGACTGGGCAAAATCTGAGTGATCACTGCTTGTGAAGTACAATCACCCACTAACCTGTAAGAAACCTACCAAATGTGACTCAGGCTTGTCAAAGTCAATTTGTTGTGTTTAAAGCACACATGGTTTTCCCCAATAAAACTGTGAATTTGTCAGTATAACAGGAACAATGAACAAAGGATTTCTGCTGAAGTGCTCATTATTTAAAACATTGAAAAATATGAACTGCCCAATAATACAAGACACTCTGTACATACTTTGTGTAAGAAAGAACTGGTTTAAACCGAAGGTAGACACAAAATGCTGGAGTAACTCAGAGGGACAGGCAGCATCTCTGGAGAGAAGGAGTGGATGACGTTTTGGGTCTGAAGAAGGGTCTCGACCCGAAATGTTACTCCAGCTTTTTGTGCCTATACTCTGTACATACTTACTCTGTGTACAAGTCTTCTATCATTGCCACAATGATGACAATAAGAGAGACAAAGAAAATCTGGCAACCAGACCCAATCAGCGACGAAAATATCAATGGATGACTGGAGGGCCTGAATACATCCCCATGAACTTGTTTCCATCCGTACTCATCACCCAGATCTCTGTCCTGTTAAAACATAATTTTACTACGGGTTAATTGCTGAGCACTTTTTTTGGAAACAATGCACAAACTTTGGAAACAAAGCATAAATCGTAGCCAGCACTGATTACAGATAATCCTGCCAAATTGTAATTTCTGAGAGACTGTTATTTGGAAGCTGCAACGGTCTATGCTTCAAACGCTTAAAGTGAAAGTTTTAGTATCATAGAAGGCTCCATCAAAGGAGCTTCAGGTATGTTGTGGCATATCCACACTTTATTTAAACCAGTTCTTTATTCCCCCCACCCCCGAAAAACAATGCTGGAGTAACTCAACTGGTCAGGCCGCATCTCTGGAGGGCATGAACAGGCGGACATTTTGGGTGGTGACCGGAGAAGGCACCATCCATGTCGTCCAGAGATGCTGCTTGACCACGATAAGTAACTCCAGCAGCTGCAGCTTCTTGTGTGTTCACAGTGCAACTGGCAGTTTGCAAGATTTCTCGGGCATGGGACACACAGGAGCACATTGATGGATATATATATATTGTCCTTGATATTTAACAAGCAGATTGGGAGGTGCAGAGAGTGGTCTCAAGCTGGTGACTATAATTGTGATACATAGGGTTCAATACTACAACATACTATCAGGACAGGCATGATGAGGACACTTAGCCCCTGAGGGTGTCTTAATTCCCCCCACTTTGTAAGCAGAACATTCAATGACATTGTGGCCACAGATAACACTAATCAGGTCTGGTACCATTGCAAGACTACATTAGAAGTTTGGTTTTAACCTATTAAGAAAAGTGGCATTCCAAATTTACAAACACAAATTGACGGGAAAAATCAAGGAAAGATTTATGACAATTTGGTTATAGCTGGAAATTGTTCAACAAGCCTACTCAAGTTGATAAAAGTATGTTTAATCAGGACATAATTGTACAACTTATATTGCCCACTATGACTGAAACCTCAGTGTATAATAATCCATCTTGTTTATGTTAACATCTAAAATATTGTCAAGGTCACATTATTCCACTGGAATCTCGAGTGTACAATGGGTAAGTAATTCATCTTACTTAGCTTGAATTTGGATGGGCATTCGAGCCAAAGAAAACATAATAGTGGCGGCATAGTGGGGCAGCGGTAGAGTTGCTGCCTCACAGCGCCAGAGGCCTGGGTTCAATTCTGGCTATAGGTGCTGTCGGTACAGAGTTTGTACCTTCTTCCTGTGACTGCGTAGGTTTTCTCTGGGTGCTCCGGTTTCCTCCAACATCCCAAAGAATTACAGCTTTGTAGGTTAATTGGCTTGGGTAAAATTGCAAATTATCCCGTGTGTAGTATAGTGTGAGTGTACGGGGTGATCGCTGGTTAGCGAGCACTCAGTGGGCCGAAAGGCCTGCTTCTGCGTTGCATCTCTAACGTTAATATGGATTATAGTATCAATCTATCCTTACAATCCACGAAGGAAAAGAGTTAGGGAAACTGAAGACAAGATGATAGTCATAGAGCACGGACATGGGCCTTTTGGCCCAACTTACCCACGCCGACCAAGATGCCCCATCTAAACTGTTCCCACATGCCAGCATTTGGCACATATCATTCTAAACCTTTCCTGTTCACCTAACTGTTCAAATGTCCTTTAAATGTTGAGATAGTACCTGGTTCAACTAGCTCCTTCCCTGATGCCTAACGAAAAACCTCTTCAAAGCCACTATCATATCTGTCTCCACCACCGCCACCCCTGGCAATGCGTTCCAAGCCCCCATGACCATCCGTGGAAAAAAACTTGCCCAGCATATCTCTACTAAACTTTCCCCCTCTCGCTTTATAGCTATGCCTTCTAGTGTTGGACATTTCGACCCTTTCTATGCCTCTCATCATTTTATATACTGCTCTCGTCTCCCCTCAACCTCAGAAGTTCCAGAGAAATCAATCCAAGTCTGTCCAACCTCTCCCTATAGCAAAAACCCTCTACTCCAAGCAGCATTCTACTAAATCTCCTCTGCACCCTCTCCAATGTCCCCACATCTTTCCTGTAACGGGGCGATCAGAACTGCATGCAATTCTCCAAATGCGGCCTAACCAAAGTCCTATAGAGTTGCATCAAGATTGATAAAGTAGTTTTAAAAGGCTTGCAGAATCCTGGGCTTTATAAATAGTAGATAATCTTTATGAAAAGTTATTTGATTTGAGCTGGATTATTGTCTCAAATTGGCTGCAGATGAATATATTCGAAACAAATCTATAAATCTACAAGACATTTAGGGAATCAAAGTCTGTGGTGACAGTGGAGGAACGAGGGGCTGAATTAGCAATACTTTGACATTTTGTTCAATTCCGGGTACTGCGCTTTAGAAACACACGGCCGTTTTGGACAGAGATTTATCACAATAAATCCAAGAATGAGGGATTTTACATGCGTATAGATTGGAGAAGTTGAGATTGATCTCCTTGGAATAGAGGGAATTGCAAGGAGATCTGATGAAGGTTTTTCAAACCATGAAGTGTACAGATAGAATGAAACGGATTCCAACAGCAAAGGGGAGATGGCCTCCATTGTCAAAATAACCTAATCTCAGGAGTTATCCTCACCATGTCATCCATTTCTTCCTCCTTACTGTACCGAGCGTAGTCCTTTCGTAAAGTGCGCATTAGAATCATGGAAACCAATCCAACCAAGAAAATAACCATCATGAAGGAATTGAAGATCGAGAACCAGTGAATCTGCCAATACACAAAAGAGTATAAGAGATATAGGATCTGAATTTTTAATTTACAGTTTTACAATCTCAAACAAATTTCCACTAATAAACTAACATTCAATATGATTACTAATATGGGAACGACATGCAATCAGGACCTGGGTGCGGGATGCAACCTACCATATTGAAGATGGGAACTTGGATAAAAATACAGTGAGGTATAGTGATGTACGAGATTGATCCCTGGGATGGCGGGACTGTCATATGAGGAAAGATTGAAAAGACTAGGCTTGTATTCACTGGAGTATAGAAGGATGAGGGAGAATCTTTTAGAAACATATAAAATTATAAAAGGACTGGACAAGCTAGATGCAGGAAATATGCTCCCAATGTTGGGCGAGTCCAGAACCAGAGGCCACAGTCTTAGAATAAAGGGGAGGTCATTTAAGACTGAGGTGAGAAAATTTTTTTTCACCCAGAGAGTTGTGAATTTATGGAATTCCCTGCCACAGAGGGCAGGGGAGGCCAAGTCATTGGATGGTTTTAAGAGAGGGTTAGATAGAGCTCTAGGGGCTAGTGGAATCAAGGGATATAGGAGAAGGTAGGCACGGGTTATTGATAGGGGACGATCAGCCATGATCACAATGAATGGAGGTGCTGGCTCGAAGGGCCGAATGGCCTCCTATTTTCAATGTTTCATTGTATACATTACTGGTAGAATTACACTTCAACTTGACTCAAGGATTTAAAGAGGGAAGGGAATAAACTGTGGAAGAAATAAGATCAATAACATTAAAATTCAACATACTCTGTGTTGAAAGAAGGATGGGTCAAGGTACTTATCAAATCGGTCTTCAAACTTCACATCAGATTTCTTCCACTTCATCTAAAATAACCAGAAAACAAATTACACAATAAAACAATACACTATGTGAAATTGGCAAAAGTACGTCTAATCAGGACATAACTGCACAATTTGTATTGCCCATTATGTCTGAAATCTGAGTGTATAATAATCCATCTCATTTATGTTGCCATGTGAAACATTGTCAAGGTCACATTATTCCCCTCGACTTTCAATCTTACAATGGCTAAGTAATTCATCCTATTTAGCTTGAATTTAGAAGGGGATTTTAGCCAAGGGAACAAAGGGTTAAATATGGGTCATAATATCGACCTACCCAAACAACTATCAAAATACAGCATGTTCCTTAACAACTTGAACCTTGGCAAAAATGTCAAGTGTTATGATTCTGGGTGTTCCATCTGACCTGGCTACTGTGTGCAACATGCTACTACCAAGCACACATTGACTGTTTCAATTAAAGGGCAGCTATATAAGACTGGACTGGAGCTCTTTTGAGGAAGTCTCATTGAATGGGGAAACAAAATACAGTGCTCTCCATAATGTTTGGGACAAAGACTCATCATTTATTTATTTGCCTCTGTACTCCACAATTTGAGATTTGTAATAGAAAAAAAATCATGTGGTTAAAGTGTATTTTTACACATTTTGGTTTCACCATGCAGACATTACATCAGTGTTTATACATAGCCCCCTATTTCAGGGCACCATAATATTTGGGAAACATGGCTTCACAGGTTTTTGTTATTGCTCAGGTGTGTTTAAATACCACCTTAATGCAGGTATAAGAGAGCTTTCAGCACCTAGTCTTTCCTTCACATTTGGAAACTTTTATTGCTGTTTATCAACATGAGGACCAAAGTTGTGTCACTGAAAGTCAAAGAAGCCATTATGAGACTGAGAAACAAGAATACAACTGTTAGAGACATCAGCCAAACCTAAAGCTTACCAAAATCAACTGTTTGGAACATCACTAAGATAATCGCAAAAGGTCTGGCAGGCCAAGGAAGATCTTCACAGCTGATGACAAAATAATTCTCTCTATAATAAAGAAAAATCCCCAAACACCTGTCTAACAGATCAGAAACACTCTTCAGGAGTCACGTGTGGATTTGTCAATGACCACTAGCCGCAGAAGACTTCATGAACAAAAATACAGAGGCTACACTGCAAGATGCAAACCACTGGTTAGCCACAAAAATAGGATGGCCAGGTTACAGCTTGCCAATAAGTACTTAAAAGAGCAACCATAGTTCTGGAAAAAGGTCTTGTGAACAGATGGGATGAAGATTAACTTATATCAGAATGATGGCAAGAGCAAAGTATAGAGGAGAGAAGGAACTGCCCAAGATCCAAAGCACACCACCTCATCTGTGAAACACGGTGGTACATGGCCAGGTTAAGGCCTGGGCATGTATGGATGCTGAAGGTACTGGCTCACTTATCTTCATTGATGATACAACTGTTGATGGTAGTAGCATAATGAATTCTGAAGTATATAGACACATCCAATCTGCTCAAGTTCAAACAAATGTTTCAAAGCTCATTGGCCGGCGGTTCATTGTACAGCAAGACAATGATCCCAAACATACTGCTAAAGCAACAAAGGAGTTTTTCAAAGCTAAAAAATGGTCAATTTTTGTGGACAAGTCAATCACTCGATCGGAAGCCAGTTGAGAATGCCTTTTATATGCCGAAGAGAAAACCGAAGGGGACTAGCCCCCAAAACAAGCATAAGCTAAAGATGGCTGCAATACAGTCATAGGAAACAAGAAAGGGCTATATTTAAGAGGGAGTTAGATGTGGCCCTTGTGGCTAAGGGGATCAGGGGGTATGGAGAGAAGGCAGGTACGGGATACTGAGTTGGATGATCAGCCATGATCATATTGAATGGCGGTGCAGGCTCGAAGGGCCGAATGGCCTAATCCTGCACCTAATTTCTATGTTATTATGTTTCTATAGCATGCAAATGATATGCAACAAAATACTAAAATATGACTACAGGTGCACAACCTTTTATCCGAAGTTCCAAATAACGAAAAGCTCCGAATAGCGGACATTTTTTCGGTCCTTGAAGAAAGGTCCTTGAAGACGTTCACCGAGGGCGGCCCGCAGAGGTGACAGCGGAACCTCCGGTCGGTCCTCGAAGAAAGGGGAACTAAATCCCCATTCATAAAAGGGGTGAGGGTATATTGCGCGGGAGGGTTAATAATTGACAATCTGCTGCTGCCTGCCCACCGAGTTAAAAAGTTCCCACGGTAGACTCACGATACAGTGTATCGTGAGTCTTGCGTGGGAACTTTTTAACTCAGCGGGCAGGCAGCAGCAAATTGTCGCTCCCTTCAGTTTCACCCCACCTACACCCCTCTGCTTCCCGGCCATGTGTGTGACCCCTTCCCTCCCCTCTCCAGCTCCCCGCCCATTGCACCGGCGCGGGGGCTTTGCACTGTCTTCACGTCGGAGCTAGTGCCAGTCACCGGAGACGTCAGGACCAACGGGACACCGGCCCCCAGGCTCACTGCAAGCACGGAGATCCCAGAGACCCACAGCCAGCAGCAGCCCAGCCCCGTTCCAATTCCAGAGGAACACACTCCCCGTACGGACAGAAGCTGATGGTGTGCAAGGTACGTCTTGGTCTTGGGGTTGCGGATGAGGGGGCGCAGCTCGGGCTGTGACGTCTCCGGCCACCCCCCTGTACAGGAGCTGAGACTGGGAGCTGTGGGGTTGTTTGCAGTTGCAGAGGCAGGGAGCAAGGGCGGTACAGTTCCCAGTCTCAGCTCCATTCCAGGGGGTGACCGGAGACGTCAGGACCAACCGGACACCGACTGCAAGCACGGAGATCCCAGAGACTCACAGCCAGCAGCAACTCTAGCCCAGCCCCGCTCCAACTCCAGAGGAACCCGGGTTGCAGATGAGGGGGCGCAGCTCGGGCTGTGGGCGCACTGCCACTTGTCGCTGTAGCGGCGCATCGGGGAGCGGGTTCCTGTTGGTCCTGACGTCTCCGGCCACCCCTCTGGACAGGAGCTGAGAGACGTTAGGATCACCAGAAGCCGCTCCCCGATATGCTGCTACGGCGACGTGGCAGTTCGCCCACAGCCCGAGCTGCGCCCCCTCATCGGGACACCGACCCCCAGGCCCACTGCAAGCACGGAAATCCCAGAGACTCACAGCCAGCAACAACTCTAGCCCAGCCCCGCTCCAACTCCAACTCCAGAGGAACCCGGGTTGCGGATGAAGGGGCGCAGCTCGGGCTGTGGGCGAACTGCCACTTGTCGCCGTAGCAGCCCATCGGGCAGTGGATTCCTCTGGAGTTGGAGGGACAGGGAGACACAGCAGCTTTTGAGCATGGTGGGCAATCACTTCCAAAGTTCTGCCCACAGTCAGTACACCTCTCCTACACTTGTCTCCCACACTAAGATCATCTCGCAGAGAATGATCCCAGCCTAACCCTCCCTATTCTCTCCTATTCTGCAAGAACAAACTACATTGAAGACTCAAACTCGCGATCGCGTAACTGCCGGGATCGAGGCGCAAACTCGCGACCTTGCGGATATGAGCTGAGCACTACACCACTGCGGCAGCCGTTAAAATCTACGCTAAAAATCTTCCATTCCGAAAGCCGAAAAATTCTGAATTACGAAAAGTGCCTGGTCCCAAGGCTTTCGGATAAAAGGTTGTGCACCTGTACTTTCATTTAGATGACATTGCTGTGTCCCAAACATTATGGTGCCCTAACATGGGTGGACTATGTATAAACACTGCTGTAATTTCCACATCGTCAAACCAAAATGTATAAAATGGCCTTTATTAAAATCTGACAATGTGCACTTTAACCACGTGTGATTTTTTTTCTATTACAAATCTCAAATTGTGGAGTACAGGCAAATATATAAATAAGTTTTTTTTTGTCCCAAACATTATGGAGGGCACAGTGGGCATCGTCGATGAACAGATGGTCACAGGTAGTAATTAATTTGAAGTTTCCTCATATATCACTAGTGCCATGTAAGATTAATAGTCAGCAAATATGTAGCAGGAAATCTGCCGGTGGAGTTCTGGAACAGGCTTGGTCACATAGTGTTAACATTATTAACTTCTCTGCTGTTAAGAACAAAGGTCAGATTACATTGGATTAAAACACCAACAGGCAAATTCCAGAACACAGTAAATGTTGACATTTGAATATTAATACAAAAAACTGAATGAATTAAAGTCAGTCACGGGAGTACACTTTTCCAACTGTGGTTTTAGATTAAGAGATAGCACTGGCACTATGATACAATTATAGAACCATCGGTTCATGTTCATTAAACAAAGGATATTAAAGTATCAAAATAGTACTCACTGTTTAAAAGGGATTTAAATACCACTTTAAAATGAACACTATTCAAAATGAGGCACAAAGTGCTGGAGTAACTTAATGGTATCTCTGGAGAACATGGATAGGTGACATTTCAGGTCAGGACTATTCTTCAGACTGATCCATTGAAGCTGCCTCACCTGCAGAGTTACTCCAGCACTTCTATTGTAAACCAGCATCTGTAGTTCTTTGTTTCAATATTCAAAATGAATTGATGAGTAGGATGGGGCAGTTGCCTCATATATAGCAGGCTGGAAAACTTTTGTGCCAGAACACAAATTTACCATTTGCAATACTGTGTGAAAATATGCTTTCTTTGTAATATTAATGGAGGCTTAGAGTATAGGCTAGTTACATTCTTGCAACATATTGTTGCAATTGTAAAAAATCATATTTTCTGTTTCAAACTATACTTACCGAATAGGACATTGGAATTTTTGTGTTCGCCACCAACTTGACCTTCCCCTCGCTGGTCAAGTTAACATCAACAATTCGGTTGCCATTGTAACCTATCTCAAGTTTCTTGTAGGTCCAGAGGAAGTGATCTTCACCGTTTTCATCTGCTTCACCTACAATCCCTGCAAACACAAAGAGAAATGTACCACAACCTGCTGGTGGGAAAGTATTTGCATTCCACTTTGCAAATGGGACTGTCTCCAAGTAATGCATACTTTCCAAAAACAAATTCATGCGCTATACAATGCATGTGATTCAGTGAGGAAATGGATCAGCCCCTTTCGCGGGGGTGACCAAAACTGAACACAATACACTAAAAGTGTGGCTTCACCAATGTCCTATACAAATGTAACATTATGTCTAGCTCTATACTCAATTCCTTGACGGATGAAGGCTAGTCTGCCAAAAGCCTTTACCACCATATCTAAATACAATGCCACTTTTGGGGCATTATATACCAGGTCCCTCTGCTCACTAACATTCTTCAGGGCTCTACCGTTCAAGTTTCTGCCCTGGTTTGACTGCCCAAAATGTAATACCTCACACTTACCAGATAAACACTACTTTAGCCATTCGTCACCCACTTGCTCAGTGACCAAAATCCCGATGTAATTGATGAAAACCATTTTCAATATCAACACTACCACCTATTTTAGTAGCATTGCAAATTTACTAACAATGTCTTGTACATTCTCATCCAAATCATTGATATGGTTGCTTCCCTTCATCTCTCTACTTACTCTTCCCACTGGACTTGCCTGTTCTACTTCCTACACGTGTCAGCCTCTCCACCTGCCGCCCTGACATTCTGAATTCCAACCTCCCACCTCACTAGAATGAAACCTCTAAGTAGCACTAGCAAAACATCCCTGCAAGGATATCTCCCCCCGTCCAGTCCAGAAGCAACTCAGATGCCTTGTACAGGTCACCCCTGCACCAGAAGAAATTCCAAAGATCCAAAAAACTTGAAGTCCTCCCTCCTGCACCTGTCATCAGACCCATCTCCTTATTTTTATTCTCGCTAGCAAATAGCACCTACAGAAATATTGAGAGGTCTTGCTTTTCCGCTTTTGATCCAACTCCCAACACTTCCTTTGAGGGTCACATCTCCCTCCTTAATTACGTTGTTTCTACATATGTGGACCATGACCTCTTTCAGGATGTGCATTACTCCTTACAAGATATTCTTGACCCTGGAACCAACACACTATCCTGGAGTCTCACTCTCAGCCATGGAAATACCTCCTGACTATCGAGCCCCCCACTGCTGTTGCTTCTTTAACTCTGTCCTTCCCTGCTGCACAACAGAGCCTGTTATAGTGCCACTGATTTGACTGCTGGTCGGTCTGTTCTCCCTTGAATGGAGGAGGTTCAGAAGGCATAATTAAGGTATATAAAACGATGAGGGGTACCGATTCGGTTGGCTGAAGGAACCTTGCCCTATATCTGAAAATAAAATTGGACAACCCCCCCCCCCCCCCCCCCCCCAGTATAGCTGTTAAAGAGGGTAACAGGGCATGTGCACTGCTTGCCTGGTCTTGCTGATAAGTTACTCGTATAGCATCTGTCTGAACCACCTTCCCAAACATCGTATCTATGACACTTTCTGTCTCCTCGTGAATCCAACTGCAGCCCAAATCATCTGAAAGTTTCAACTTATTGTAAAACTAACATTTTTTAAAATAAATGTAACAATGTGTTTATAGAGAGTAACATCTAGCAGCACAGAGGTCCAGCACGAAAGTCCTGAGTGTGCTGAATTATCAGTTTGAGGGAAAATGCCAACGTAAATAGCACACAGAAAGCTGCAATCTTATTTATATATCCAAATATTTTGTCATGTTCAAAGCAAATACTTCCGATGGTCCTACATCTCAAACCACTCCAATGTTCTCCCCAGTTTCACCATGCTGCCTAGAAGCTCATCTTGTATGTGGCACTCATTGCTAGATCTGTTGAACCCATTAAAAATGAAGGCCTCCCAACATCAGGCCAGGACAGAAAGGTCAGAATGGGAATGGAAGTAAAATGGTTAGCAACCGGGAGATCCAGAAGGCCTTGGCAGGCCGAGCACAAGTGTTCGGTGAAATGGTCGCCAAGTCTACTCTTGCTCTCGCCAATGTACAGGAGGCCACATCAGGAACACCATTTGTAGTAGATGAGGTTAGAGGATATGAACCTTTGTCTCACCTATAAGGACTGTTGCGGTCCCTAGTTGATGGCGGGGGAGGAGGTATAGGGACAAGTGTTACCTCTCCTGCAGTGACAGGAAAACTACCTGGGGAGGGAGTGGTTTGGGTGGGAAGGGATGTGAACTAAAGAGTTGTGGAGGGAGCGGTCTCTGTGGAAAGTGGGAAGGGGTGGAGATGGGAAGATCCGACAGGTGGTGGAATCACGTTAGAGGAATTGTTGGGGATGATATGTTGAATACAGAGGCTGGTGGAGTGAAAGGCGAGGAGTGGGGGAACTCTATCCTTGCTCTGTCTGTGGGGAGGGGAGTCGTCAATGTAGCAGAGAAAAAGTGGGGTATGGTACCAGTGTACGCCTGGAACTAGTATCGATCAAGGTCTCCAACAAAAAGACAGGCATAGATGGGTCCATGTGAGTGCCCATGGTGGAAACTTTAACTTGGAGAAAGTGAGAGGAGTCAAAAGAGAAGTTGTTGAAAGTGAGGATAAGTTCAGCCAGGTGGAGGAGAGTTTCAGTTGAGGGAAATTAATTGAGTCTCTAGAAAGGCAAAAGGTGATTTAATCACTTTAAGATATTAGTGGAGTAACCGCATAGAAAATATATTTTTGTTGATTGCGGAATTAAAAAAAATTGAGATATGGCCAAAAGCTTGAAGCCAGATGTTTTAAGATGCGGTGAGGAAATGCTCCTAAATGCAATAGATGACAGAAATGTGGCATTCTCTTCTGCAAACACAAAATGGTTCTGGATTTTTAAAAATTAAATCCAAGATTTAATAATTATTTTTTATTATTAAATCCAACATTTTTTGTTTTACGAAGGGATATGGGGAAAGGTTAACAAAAAAATGAAGTCATAGATAATTCATCTGTGGTTAGTCAGAGCTAGATCATTGAGCGTTGAAGTCAGAAAGTATTCATTCTCCACACAATGGGCACTGGAAATGTGGACCTCTTCGCTAAAGAACTCTGGTCAAGGAGCAAGATTGCAAAACTCATATAGCCATAGAGGAAACCAAAGCGGGTTGGTGGTGTAAGATACTATTCCACAATAAACTAATTTTATGTTACGGCAGGCTTGAAAGTTGAATCCCACATTCTTATACTTTGGAAAACCATGATGGGAGAGAGAACTCCCCCAAAATCTGAGAAAACAACATGTTTTACAAATCCTGTAATCGTCCTTCTTGAACTGAACTTACCCCATATTGGCAAATCATCAATGTACATCTGGTACCAGTAGTGGTTCTTGATAGCATAAATAAAGGCATCGCGCTTTTGTTTATCCAAATCAATTTCACAGTAAGTATTTTGCATGACATCATCTAAAAAAAAAAAAATAATGCATCCAATTTATCAATTGGTATTATAAACATTTTTTTTAAAATTAATAATCCACAAAATCAGTCTTTCCCATTCCATTGTGCCTTTGTCATTCTTAACTCCTGGTCTTCAAGTTAATTTTTTTGTTATAAGTCTTGGGTCTTTCACAATCCCAGAAGTTACATAAATTGACCAAACAACCAGTAAATTAAATAGTGGGAGGCACAGTAGCGCAGCGGTAGAGTTGCTGGCTTGCAGCGCCAGAGACCCGGGTTCCATCCTATCTATGGGTACTGTTTGTATGGAGTTTGTACGTTCTCCCCGTGACCTGCGTGGGTTTTCTCCGGGATCTCTGGTTTCCTGTCACACTCTAAAGACATACAGGTTTGTAGGTTAATTGGCTTGATATAATTGTAAATTGTCCCTAGTGTGCTGGTGGGCCGAAAGGCCGGTTTCCACTCTGTACTCTAAACTAAACTGGAATCTTTTACTTCAGGGACCCGAAAAGGCTCATCCAGAAAAGTCACAATTTATATAACATCCTGTGTCAATATAGAACTTTTACATAATTGCAACGGAGAATTACCAGAGAAATGTGCGTCTTGAATGAAGGAAACATGCCAAGGGACTTCAAAAAGTTAGATTATAAGTCTAAAATCTCAGAAAACACTGAAGATTTAGTGCAGGAATGGTCAAAAAGATAGTTTTAATGCAACTTAAAGTTGGGATAGGATGGGGAAAAAGTCAGAATATTTCAGAAATACATTTTATGGTGTAAGAACTTAAGAGTCAATAGAGTATTGTCATGTGTCCCAGATAGGACAATGAAATTCTTACTTGCTGCAGCACAACAGAATATGTAATACAAAACGGAAGATAAAAGTTCAATGTGTCCATAGACCATATATACACAATAAATAAACAGATAGTGCAATAATAATAATGATAATAGACTGTTTTTGTTCAGAGCTTATTTGATTGATTCAAGATTCAATTCAATTCTCCCTAAACCCTTCTTCCATATTTAATAATTAATTAAATAATAATAATACCCTAGACAATTTTTAGAGATGCATACAGACATATACATATACATACAACTGATATACACATACAAGTAATATGTATGAAGTAACCAAAAAAACATAAATAAATAAAATAATAAATGAACATTAACCCCTGTTTGTCAACCATCCCCTTCATCCCTGTACCTTGTGAAAAAAAGTTTTTTGTATGTCATTTTGAACTGGTTCATATTTGGACATTGCTTTAACTCCACATTCAAACTGTTCCACAATCCTACTCCACAGACCGAAATACAAAAAGTTTTTCTGGTCGTGCGGACTCTTTGTACCTTAAAATTAAATATTCTTCTTAAATTATAACCCCCCATTCATCAGTATGCACTGTGCACAGTGCTATCAGAACCCTATTTAAACATGAAATAGAAGGAAGGGCTGGGAAAGGAACCTTATGCTGTACGCTTTGAAGATACTGCAAATATCTGGTTGTTATTAGTTCTGGTTGTGCAGGGACAGAGAGAATGTTGCAGGTAGAATGACCAACCAATATTAAATTAATGGAGACGTTGAGAATGATAACGTGCAGCTATTGCAAACACGTCGGAATGTGACAATGACGTGGAGCAAATTCAATGCTATTTTTAAGTGAATTAGTCAAATTTTTCATCTTAATTCCAAAAAATACAAGAGCAATATTCCATAAAATGGTCCAATCTGACCCCTCAATTGCTCAAGATTCCAGCATTCGTAGACTTTAGAGATACAGCGCAGAAACATGCCCTTTGGCCTACCGAGTCAACACCAACCAGCGATCACCTCGTACACTAACACTAACCTACACACTAGAGACAATTTGTAATTTTACTGAAGCCACTTAACCTATAAACCTGCATGTTGGGGTGGAAACCGTACAAACTCCACATAGGCAGCAGCCGTAGTCAATATTGAACCTGGGTGTCTGGAACTGTAAAGGGCCTGTCCCACTTGGCGATTTTTTCGACGACTGCCGGCGTCATATCAGTGTCGCCAAAAGATTTTGAACATTGCAAAATCCAGCGGCAACAAAAAAATGTTGCGACTTAAAAAAACGCCGCATGTCATACATCATCACGCCGCAAATTTTTCAGTGATTGATACGTCAGTCTATGATGCCGGCAGTCTCCGAAAAAAATCGGCAAGTGGAAAAGGCCCTTAAGGCAGCAAATCTACCACTACACTACACTACACTACCACTACACTACCACTACACCTCTGTGCTGCCCTGCAGTTTTATGGGGCACTAAAATAAGGCCTCCTTTCACAATGCCCAATAAAAAAATATTGTAGTTTCTTATTTCCCCACAATTTTCCAGGAGTGATTTTAAACTAGGAAGAAACAAATTCAATTTAATGGTAATAATATTGTAAATCATTCAAAGTTTTTTTTTAATGTATTCATATGAAAAAATCTTGAAATTCAAGACGTTAAGGCTCATTTATAACACAAAGGCAATTGTAATGAAAGGAACCACCAAATAAATTATTGAGATGACAAAGTGCGTCATTGCTCCATTTCTTTCCAACATTAACAAAAAATCAAACGAAGAAACGTTCTCTGTTCTTAAAATTATTGTATGAGATGAAAATAGTTCTTATGTTAAACTCTCTAAAAATAATTAATCTGGCCTAGTCAATTATTGTGCCGTAACTGGGCACGGCAAGCTCACAGCACCTGGTGTATTGTGTTCAGTTTTGGTCACCCTGCTACAGGAAGGATGATGTTGCAAGGCAGCGATTATTTGCAAGGAGGATGCCAGCACTTGAAGGCCTGGGCTCCAGGGAGAGGTTGGGCAGGCTAGGATTTTATTCCTTTGAGCGCAGGAGGATGAGAGGTGATCTTAGAGAGGTGTATAAGATCATGAGGGGAATAGACACGGACACTTTCACCCAGAATAGAGGAATCAAGAATTAGGGAACATAGGTTTAAGAGAAAAGATTCAATAGGAACCCGAGGGGAAAATTTTTCACTGAAGTGGTGGATGTATGGAATGAGCTGCCAGAGAAGGCAGTTGAGACAGGTACTATAACAACAGTTAAAAGGCATTTAGACAGGTACATAGATAGGATATGGGCCAAACATGAGCAGGTGGCACTAGTGGGGCATCTTGGTCAACATGGGCATTGGGCCGAAAGGTCTGTTTCCATGCGTATGACTATGGCATCTGCTGAACGTTTAATCCTGTTTCTCTCCCCACAGGTCCTGTCTAACCCACTGAGTTTTGTTATTCCTACATTTCTCATTTTAATGACCATGTTTCCAATTTCAACTTGGTGTCTGATCCTGCACAAAACCTGACCTCATTATTTTAACTGTATTCGGTGTGGAAATAAAAATGAAAAATGGTGGAAATATTCAGCACATCAGGCAGCACCCGTGTAGAAATTGTGGTCAAATGGTTCCTGTCCTGTACAAATCTATGTAATGGTTTCAGCTTCATGGTTTTTCATTAAAGCACATTCTTAAAGCATATTTACAACATGGATAGGATGGTTACTCAGTAACTTTGGCAACCATTTAACAAAAGTAACACACCAATCAAGAACTCCATTGAACACAATTAATTTAATGTATGAATATGTCCCACGATACTTGAAAGAAATATGGCAAACAAGATTTTACAGTTGATCAACGATGCCTACAGCTTGTAACTAAGCTGTGTAGATGTGTATCTTAAAGGAGAGATAAAAGAGATGGGAAGTCAGAACTTGAGGGAATTCTGCAGTTTAGGAGCTCAGCGTGGCGGTCAATGGTGGAGAAGTTAATTCTAGAATCACCAAGTATCCAGAATTCAAAGGTAGGCATTCCAAAGGGTTGAAAAACTTTAGAGATAGAAATGAACAAGCCTTTGGAGATAGATACAAAATGGTGGAGTAACTCAGCGGGTCAGGAAGCATCTCTGGTGAAAATGGATAGGTCATGTTTCCAGTCGTGACCCTTCTTCAGACTGTAAGGAGAACCTGGAGATCCAGTCGGCCATGGACTGAGCGCGTGTTCAGCAAAAAGGTTGCAGAGTCCACACTTGGTCTCACTGATGTACAGGAGTACACTTCAGGAACACCGGATGCAATAGATTTAATTAGAGGAGGTACCATGCCCTCCATAATGCTTAGGACAAAGACCCATCATTTATTTATTTACCTCTGTACTCCACAATTTGAGAGTTGTAATAGAAAAAAACCACGTGGTTAAAGTGCACATTGTCAGATTTTATTAAAGGCCATTTTTATACATTTTGGTTTCACCATGTAGAAATTACAGCTGTCTTTATACATAGTCCCCCCCCCCCCCCCATTTCAGGGCACCATAGTGTTTGGGACACATGGCTTCACAGGTTTTTGTGATTGCTCAGGTGTGTTTAATTGCCTCCTTAATGCAGGTATAAGAGAGCTCTCAGCACCTAGTCTATCCTCCAGTCTTTCCATCACCTTTGGAAACTTTTATTGTTGTTTATCAACATGAGGACCAAAGTTGTGCCAATGAAAGTCAAAGAAGCCATTATGAGACTGCGAAACAAGAATAAAACTGTTAGAGACATCAGCCAAACCTCAGGCTTACCAAAATCAACTGTTTAGAACATCAGTAAGAAGAAAGAGAGCACTGGTGAGCTTACTAATCGCAAAGGGACTGGCAGGCCAAGGAAGACCTCCACAGCTGATGACAGAAGAATTCTCTCTATAATAAAGAAAAATCTCCAAACACCTGTCCGCCAGATCAGAAACACTCTTCAGGAGTCAGGTGTGGATTTATCAATGACCACTGTGCACAGAAGACTTCATGAACAGAAATACAGAGGCTACACTGTAAGATGCAAACCACTGGTTAGCCGCAAACATAGGATGGCCAGGTTACAGTTTGCCAAGAAGTAAAAAGAGCAACCACAGTTCTGGAAAAAGGTCTTGTGGACAGATGAGACAAAGATTAACATATATCAGAGTGATGGCAAGAGCAAAGTATGGAGGAGAGAAGGAACTGCCCAAGATCCAAAGCATACCACCTCATCTGTGAAACACGGTGGTGGGGGTGTTATGGCCTGGGCATGTATGGCTGCTGAAGGTACTGGCTCACGTACCTTCATAGATGATACAACTGCTGATGGTAGTGGCATAATGAATGCTGAAGTGTATAAACACATCCTATCTGCTCAAGATCAAACAAATGCCTCAAACCTCATTGGCTGATGGTTCATTCTACAGCAAGACAATGATCCCATACATACTGCTAAAGCAACAAAGGAGTTTTTCAAAGCTAAAAAATGGTAAATTCTTGAGTGGCCAAGTTAATCACCCGATCTGAACCCAATTGAGCATGCCTTTTATCTGCTGAAGAGAAAACTGAAGGGTAATAGCTCCCAAAACAAGCATGCTAAAGATGGCTGTAATACAGGCCTGGCAGAGCATCGCCACAGAAGACACACAGCAACTGATAATGTCCATGAATCGCAGACTTCAAGCAGACAATGCATGCAAAGGATATGCAACAAAATACTAAACATGGCCACTTTCATTGACATGACATTGCTGTGTCCTAAACATTATGGTGCCCTGAAATTGGGGGGGGGCAATTAAACACACCTGAGCAATCACGAACGCCTGTGAAGCCATGTGTCCCAAACATTATGGTGCCCTGTGGGCTATGTATGAACACAGCTGTAATCTCTACATGGTGAAACCAAAATGTATTAAAATGGCCTTTATTAAAATCTGACAATGTGCACTTTAACCACGTGATTTTTTCTATAACAAATCTCAAATTGTGGAGTACAGGCAAATAAATGATGGGTCTTTGTCCAAAACATTATGGAGGCACTATACATGTGAACCTGTCTACATTAAACGATTGGACGTATTTAAAATCAATTATGAAACAATGTTTCGACTGACATGCACAGAACCAGGGGTCACACCCTCATAATAATGAGCTAGCTATGCAAAACAAAGATGAAAAGAAATCTTCATCGAAGGGTGGCAAATCTTTGGAATTTACCAACCATCTGAGCTGCAGAGATAATCTCCAATTTATTAGAAACAAACTTCAGTAAGGCACTTGACAAGATTCTGCCTGGTAGGCCTCTTGTGAAGGTTAGATCGCATGCGATCCTGGGATCCATGGAAGGAAGGTGATGGTGGGAGGTTGTGTTTGGACTGGAGGCCTACAACTAGTGGTGTGCCTCAGGGATCGGTGCTGGGCCCATTGCTGTTTGTGATTTATATCAATGATTTGGAGGAGAACTCAGAAAGCATGATTAGTACATTTGAAGATGACACTGTTTCCATGCTCTCTAACTATGAATTGATATTTAGATTTAAGAAAAGCAAATGGTATGATGTTAGATCAAGAAAACTATGCTGAACTAAATGATCGACCATCATTTTAGTGAATGTCACAGCAAATGCAAAGTGCAAAAAAGCAATGAACTCTCAATGTGCAATCAGTAGTGTTGTGGAGGCTCATCCACCCATCATCCTCCCTGCAAGTCTGGTTCCACATGCCACCTACCAGCCTCAGCCTTAAACCCCCCCCCCCCCCGCCCCCCCGCACTCTTCAGTCCTGATGCAGGGTCTCGGCCCGGAACATTGAGAATCCCTTTGCCTCCACAGGCGCTGTCTGATTTACTGCATTCTTTCAGAAATGTTTTTTTTTCTCAAAAAATCCCCCTCCCTCTGCCTTGAAATATATGCCATGGAATATTTGCACCAGCTGCCTTAGCTGGCTCCAATTGACTATTGCATACCATAAGGAAAACTGCATCCATTCTATCCAAGTCAAAATGTGTGGATTGCATGTGCTGGATCTCAGATGAAGTCAGAGTCAGGTAGATACAGCACTGAAAATGCCCTTGGGCTATCTTGGCTGTAATGACCATCTAACACCCATTTTTATATTAATACCATCCTAACCAATTCTATTATCTCCACATTGTCTTTAACTAATTCTCCATCCCGATATTCTACTACTGTGGGCAATTTAAAGTGTTTAAAGAACCTACAATTCTGCACATCAGTGGGTTGTGGGAGTAAATAACAATACCGGTGGAAAGCCCATGAGGTCACAAGGTGAGTGCACAAACTCCACACAGGCAGCACTGCAAATCAGTGGGGCTGTGAGGCAGCAGGTCCAGTGTTAAAACCAAGGCCCTGACTGTTCTTTCAAGTGGATACAAAGAATAATGTGGGACAACTCCAAAGTCCAAGCATGTATCTGCAATGTTTAGCCCATAATCAACATTTAAAAAATCTGCTGATCATCATATTGCTGCTTGTCAGCTTAGGTTCCACAAAGTGACTGCAGTGTTTCCTTCATCAGAATTTTGAAAACATTTCCACTGACTGTAAAATACTGTGGGATGGCCTGGCACAGTAGTAAAAGGGACAAAATGCTGGAGCAACTCAGCTGGTCAAGCAGCATCACTGGAAAACATGGATAGGTGACGTTTCGGGTCAGAACCCTACTTCAGAAAAGTCGCCTATCCATGTTTTCTAGTGATGCTGCCTGACCCAGAGTTACTCCAGCATTTTGTGTCTATAGTTGGTATAAACCAACATCTGCAGTTCCATGTTATTATATAGTATTGACACTATACATATAGAATTATGAGGTATTCTGACGCACAATTCTATTCAAACATCTCATTTCAAATCACAGTACAGTTCTTTACCAAAGGAGGAAATGATCCCAATAAAAGAGAAGGTTAACCATGTTCCGCCACTACCAAGAAACACCTAAGAACAGATTCATCATAATAATCAAGATTATAGCATGGTGGCGGAGCGGTACAGTTGTTGCCTTACAGCGCCAAAGACTCGGGTTCGATCCCGACTACAGGTGGTCTGTACAGTTTGTATGTTCTCCCCGTGACCGTGTGGACTTCCCCCGAATGGTCTGGTTTCCTCCCACACTCCCAAGAAGTGCAAGTTTGTATGTTAATTGGCTTCAGTAAAGATTGTAAATTGTCCCTAGTATGTAGGAGGGTGCTAGTGTACAGCGATCACTGGTCCTCTTTGGGCAAAGGCCTATTTCCATGCTGCATCTCTAAACTAATCCAATACTGAAAAGAAGGAGTATGTTTCTAGTATGAGCAACTAATTAGTAGCAATGGGTGGAGCATCAGCAAGAAAGCTTGATCATCCAACTTTTTTTCTTGGCAGATGAATTGATCAAGTGAAACAATTTGGACTATTTATTTAAGATTTTTTTTAAACTAAACATTTCCAGTGGCAATCATGCCCACACTTGCCAGGATTATTTAGATATCTTCATTCCCACATACTTAAAATCAGTGTACCTGAATCACCATTTAATTTAACAAGGTAATCACTTGCATTCAGTTTTAGCCGTTATAGTAACTGATTTTACCATTAATCAAGTTTCAAGAGTGCTTATTTGTCACATGCACCGGATATAAACCGGAACAACGAAATTCCTACGAGCTGGAGCTTTACAGGCACCTTAGAGGCAACAATAAAACAATAAATCATTTGAAGTAAGTTAGACCATGACATCACATAAACCAAAGTCCGCAGTGGTTCGGTAGTGTTGTGCAAGGCGGCTTTAAGAGCCTGACAGTTAATGGGAAGAGTGTAGGAATATTCTGCAAATGCTGGTTTAAACCAAAGATACACATAAAAAGCTGGAATAACTCAGCGGGACAGACAGCTCTCTGGAGAGAAGGAATGGGTGACCTTTCTTCAGACTGGACCCGAGTCTGGGCCAAGTCAATAGACAATATGACAACAGACAATAGGCGCAGGAGCAGGCCATTCGGCCCTTCGAGCTAGCCATTCAATGTGATCATGGCTGATCATCCCCAATCAGTACCCCGTTTCTGCCTTCTCCCCATATCCCCTGACTCCGCTATTTTTAAGAGCCCTATCTAGCTCTCTTGAAAGCATCCAGAGAACCTGCCTCCACCGCCCTCTGAGACACTCCAAGTCATTCCTTCTCTCTAGAGATTCTGCGTGCCCCGCAGAGCTTTTTGTGTCTATCTTCATTTAATGGGAAGAAACAATTTCTGAACCTGGAGGTTCTCATGCTCCTGTATCTTCTTCCAATGGCCAAGGTGGTGTAGGTCTTTGATATTAGTTGCCCAGTTGAGACAGCACCTTCTGTAGATCTCTTTAATGGTGGGTGGTGAAAGCTGCAATTATATGCTTTTACTAGCCTATCAGGCAGTGCATACCAGCAGATAAGATATAAAATGCTGGAGTAACTAAGCAGGTGAGGCAGAAACTCTGGAGAAAAAAAATTGGGGACGTTTCGGGTTGAGATCCTTCTTCAGACTGCGAGTACATACCAGTGCTTGCAAAATAATGCAGTGTGCAGTGCTTGCATATCTGGTCCTTCTGGCATCACCACAACTTACAAATCGCTGCACTATGTTAGATTCAGAGGTCTACTCTGTCTGTATCCTTCATCGGGTTTTGATCAATGGCTCACCTTATTTTTCTGCTTTAAACATCTTCCCTTTTTCTGCACCATAATCTCATCGGTTATTCGGCATGGTTTTGAAGAAGTGTTAGAAGGGTTCTGACTTGAAACATCACCTCTCCATGTTCTCCAGAGATGCTGCCTAGCGTAACTCTAGCACTGTCTTTTTTTTTTTTTTTTGCAAACCAGCATCTGCAGTTCCTTGTGTCTTCAACATGGAATTATTAAGGAGATTGATTGTGTCTGAACAACAATAGAATTTTTCACAGCAGCAACTTCAGTAAGGCCTTTTTGAGAAGGTCCCAAAAAGTTTAAACCCAAGGGACCCAGGGCAAATAAGATCTAAAATTGGCATGGTAACAGGAGGCAATGGACAATGGTGGATGGCTGATTTTGTGATTGGAAGCCTGTGACTAGTAGTGTACCACGGGGATCTGTGCAAGTACTCTCAGTGTTAGTTGTACATATTAACAATTTGGATTTGAACAGTAATGCTCTTAATAGTGCGAATAGGCTACAGCATGATATTGATCAGTTGGTAACATGGACAGACCAGTTACAAATGGGGTATTATTCTGATTAGTACAAGGTGATGCACTTTGGGAGGACTACGTACCAACAGAGTGGGAACTTGGGGAATACTGAAGTACAGAGGCACCTCAGTGTACGTCAAAGATCCCGAAGGTGGCAGCATGTGCAAGAAAGCACATGGGATTATTATATTCTGTGCCCCACCTAACAAAGGTAAAATTAGGGAGATTATGTTACAACTTTACAAACATTGGTTAGGCAACAGCCAGATGCTGCATACAGGTCTGGTCACCAAACTTGGATGTGATTGCACAGCTAAGGGAGTAGTGGAGATTCGCTAGGAAGTTGAAATAGGGTCGTAGCAGATGAGTCTAGGTTAAGCAAAAGAGGGAGCAGGCTGGAGGCGAGCAGTCTGAAGAAGGGTCTCGACCCAAAACGTCACCTATCCATGTTCTCCAGGGTTGCTGCCTGATCTGCTGAGTTACTCCAGAATTTAGTGATCTTCACTAGGATGTTGCCTAGAATTGGGTATTTCAGTTATGAAGAGTGGCTGGATTGTCTGTGTTTGTTTTCCTTGGAGTAGACGCAGCTAAGGCACTTGATAGAGGTTTACCAAATTATCAGGGATATAGATATGTAGGTAATAGGAAACATTTCCCCATTTCTAAAACTAAAGCATAAGAGACGCCTATTTCCTCCAAATACAAGGCGTAGCTATGGGCACGCGCATGGGCCCAAGCTCTGCCTGCCTCTTTATAGGGTACGTCGAACAATCTTTGTTCGAGGCGTTCCATGACCCTATCCCAGAACTCTACCTCCGCTACATCGACGACTGCATTGGTGTTACCTCCTGCACCCATACACAACTCACTGACTTCATCCATTTCGCCACTAACTTCCATCCGGCACTCAAATACACCTGGCCCATTTCCGACATTTCCCTAGCATTTTTGGACCTCACTATCTCCATCGCAGGTGATAGACTACTGACCAACATCCGTTATAAACCTACCGACTCCCATGGCTATCTGGACTACACTTCTTCCCACCCTGCTTTCCTGTAAGGACACCATCCCCTGCTCCCAATTCCTCCGTCTACGCAGCATCTGCACCCTGAAGAGGTGTTCCACACCAGGGCATCGGAGATGTCCTCATTCTTCAGGGAACGGGGGTTTCCCTCTACTACTATAGATGAGGCTCTCACCAGGGCCTCTTCTATACCCCATAACTCTGCTCTCACTCCCCATCCCCCCCACTTGTAACAAGGGCAGAGTACTCACCTTCCACCCTACCAGCCATCACGTACAACAGATAATCATCCGACATTTTTGCCACCTCCAACGGGATCCCACCACTGGCCACATCTTCCCATCTCCTCCCCCGTCTGCTTTCTGCAGAGACCTCACTCCGTATCTCTGGTCAATTCGTCCCTTCCCACCCAAACCACCCCCTCTCCTGGCACTTTCCCTTGCAACCGCAAGAAATGCTACACTTGTCGCTTTACCTCCCCCCTTGATTCCATTCAAGAATCCAAGCAGTTTTTCCAGGTGCGGCAGAGGTTCATCTGCACCTCCTCCAACCTCACCTATTGCATCCGCTGCTTCTAGGTGTCAGCTGTTCTACATCGGTGACACCAAGCGTAGGCTTGGCGATCGCTTCGCCCAACACCTCCGCTCGGTTCGCACTAACCAACCTGATCCCCCGGTGGCTCAGCACTTGAACTGCCCCTCCCATTCCGAATCCAACCTTTCTGTCCTGGGCTTCCTCCGTGGCCAGAGGCCCACTGCAAATTGAAGGAGCAGCACCTCATATTTTGCTTGGCAGTTTACACCCCAGCGATACGAACATTGACTTCTCTAATTTCGGATAGTCCTGGCTTTCTCCTCCCCTTCCCATCTCTCCCTCAGCCCACTGTCTCCGTCTCTTCCTTTCTTCTTCCTCCCCTCCCCCCCCCCCCCCCACCCTCACATCAGTCTGAAGAAGGGTCTCGACCCGAAACGTGCCTATTTCCTTCGCTCCATAAATGCTACCTCACCTGCTGAGTTTCTCCAGCATTTTTGTCTACCTTAGAATCTGAGGAAGTTGGTGTTCATCCAGGTGGCAATGGAATCTGAAATGCACTGCTTGAGTGAGTGGTGAAGGCAGGTACTCTCACAACATTGTGGGATCTAGGCAAGCACTTGAATTATAGTCCTCCTTGGGATGAAAGAAATCCTCTCCACTATTTACTCCACAAATCTGATTGATTTTTTTTGAAGACTTGAGCAAAGAGGTTGATGAGGGCAGAGCTGTAGATGTTGTGTACATGGACTTCAATAAGGCATTCGACAAGGTTCCACATGGTAGGCTGCTCTGGAAGGTTAGATCTCATGGGATCCAAGGAGAGATAGCTGAATGGATAGCAAATTGGCTCCATGGAAGAAAGCAGAGGGTGATGGTGGAAGGTTGCTTCTCAGAACGGAGGCCTGTGACTAGTGGTGTGCCTCAGGGTTCGGTAATGGGCCCGGTACTGTTTGTCATCTACATCTAAATGATTTGGATGAGTTTCGTAGTTTTTTTTTTTGTTTTTTTTGCACAATCCGCAAGCATTGCCACTTTTCATTTCACTGCACATCTCGTATGCGTAGGTGGCAAATAGACTTGACTACAGGGCAAGATTAGCAAGTTTGCTGATGGTACAAAAGTTAGTGGTTTTACAGAAAGTGAAGATGCTTGTGAACGATTGCAGCAGGATCTGGATCGATTGGCCAGGTGGGCAGAGGAATGATTGATGGAATTTAATACAGAGAAATGTGAGGTGTTGCATTTTGGGACATCGAGCAAGGGCAGAACTCAGTAAATGGTAGGCCTCTGGGTAGTGTTGTAGAGCAGAGGGATCTAGGAGTACAGGTGCATGGTTCCTTGAAGGTCGAGTCACAGGTAGATAAGGTGGTCAAAAAGGCTTTTGGCACTTTGGCCTCCATCAGTCAGAGTATTGAGGATAGAAGTTGGGAGGTCATGTTGCAGTTGTATAAGCAATGCAGTTGGTGAGCGCATTTAAAATATTGTGTTCAGTTCTGGGCACCATGTTATAGGAAAGATATTGTCAAGCTTGAAAGGGTTCAGGAAAGATTTACGAGGATGTTGCCAGGACTAGAGGGTGGGAGCTATAGGGAGAGATTGAGTAGGCTGGGTCTCCATTCCATGGAGCGTAGGAGGATGAGGGGAGATCTTATAGAGGTGTGCAAAAGCATGAGAGGAATAGATCGGGTAGATGCAGAGTCTTTTACCCAGTGTAGGGGAATCAAGGACCAGGGGACATAGGCTCAAGGTGAAGGAGAAAATATTTAATAGGAATCCGAGGGGTAAGTTCTTCACACAGAGGGTGGTGGGTGTATGGAACAAGCTGCCGGAGGAGGTAGTTGAGGCTGGGACTATCCCATCGTTTAAGAAACAGATGGACAGGTACATGGATAGGACAGGTTTGGAGGGATATGGACCAAGCGCAGACAAGTGGGACTAGGGTAGCTGGGACATTGTTGGCCGGTGTGGGCGAGTTGGGCTGAAGGTCCTGTTTCCATACTGTACCACTCAATGACTACATGACTCTATTCCTTCAACAAATTACATTAAATCTGTGGCCACTGGCTTCGATCTGTTAAAATAAATAATTTCTATTTAATTCCCTCATGTATGCCAAGTAAGTCCCTCTCTATTCCAAAGCAATCTTTCCTCATTTCCCTAGTTCTATCAACATTCTCACAGATCTGCTGAACCCTCTAATGCAACCATGCACTTGCCCTAATGTGGCGAAGCATGCATTGTACTCTAGCGTCGCCTACTTAATTGTGTTTACGTCTAACAGTTTTCCTACTCTTGTATTTAATGCTACAATCAACAAAGTATCACAATTATCAACTGACCAAGCAACTTAGTGGGATCTGTCGTCATGCACTCTCTCTACATTTCTCTTCCCAACTTTGTGCTGACTTGCCTTATTTGGACTGTACAAGTGCCATCTTGCACACTTGACAGGAAATACCTAATTTTGTCACTTTTCTTATTACTAATTTAAACTGTCTTCCTCACTATATGGTCAATGACAGACACACTCGATTAGTGAAAGGCCCGGATAGAGTGGATGTGGAGGATGTTTCTACCAGTGGGAGAGTCTAGGACCAGAGGACATAGCCTCGGAATAAAAAGATGCACCTTTAGAAAGATGAGGAGGAATTTCTTTAGTCAGAGGGTGGTGAATCTGTGGATTTCATTGCCACAGACCCATGGGGGGAAGTCAATGGGTATTTAAGGTCGAGATTGACAGATTCTTGATTAGTACGGGTGTCAGGGGTTAAGGGGAGAAGGCAGGAGAATGGGGTTGAGAGGGAAAGATAGCTCAACCATGATTGAATGGCAGATTTGGGCTGAATGGTATACTTCTGATCGTATTTTGCGCATGCGCCGAACTGAGAGGCAGCAAGTCCTTGTAGCTCCGAGTTTTTGTTTAGTGTTTTAGTGTTTTAGCGGTTTAGTGTGTTTTGTTTAGCATGTGTAGAGTCGCGTATAGGAGGGATGAACTCCTTATGTGGCGACGGACAGTTTACGGAATAAAACAACATATTCCGTCTGAGCTGAAGAAGCCGTTCCGTGGTTGCCATGCAGGTGCCAGGCTAAGGGCCTGGAGGTGGAGATACAAGCCGTTTCTGCCATCGATCCTTATGGGGAACGTCAACTCATTCCCTAACAAGTGTGAGGAGTTGGAGGCCCTTATGAAGAACCAACGGGTCTACCGTGAGTGCAGTCTCTTGTGTTTTACCGAGACGTGACTGATGGACATCATCCCGGATTCCTGTGTGGATCTCCCCGGCTTCACTACTGTACGAGCAGATAGAGACCCGAAGGCGAGTGGGAAGATCAAAGGTGGGGGACTTGCTCTGCTTGTGAACAATAGATGGTGTAATCCAGGTCACATAACTGTGAAGGATAAGATCTGTTGTCGGGATATTGAGCTCCTGGCGGTTGGACTGAGACCTTATTATGTACCGATGGAGTTCTCCCACATCGTCGCCATTATTGTTTACATTCCTCCTCGAGTGGAGTCTGTAGTCGCATGTGACGTCATGCAAGAGACTGTCGCGAGATTACAGACCCGACACCCGGACGTACTCATTGCCTTATCAGGGGACTTCAATCATGTGAACATCAGCCCCCACTTGTCAGGCTTCTCACAGTATGCTGACTGTCCCACAAGGCACAATAAGACACTGGACTTGTGCTATGTCAATGTCAAGGAGGCCTATAGTGTCTTAGCCTTTCCACCGCTTGGCAAATCAGATCACAACCTGGTTTATCTAAGGCCTTCTTACAAACCCTGTGTACTGAGACAGCCTACAACCACCCGGTCTTTCAGAAAGTGGACACCAGAGGCCAGTGAATCACTGAGGGACTGCTTTCAATGCACAGCCTGGGACATACTGATGGAGTCACAGGAATTAAACAGCTGTATGGACATCGACAGGATGGCTGGATGCATAACGGACTACATCAACTTCTGTAGGGATGTTGTTGTGCCAGTAAGAACTGTTTATTGCTTTCCCAATAACAAACCTTGGATTACAAGCAACATCAAGAGCCTCCTAAACGAGAAAAAGGAGGCTTTCAGGGTTGGTGATCGGGAAAAAATCAAGAGGGTACAGCACCACTTGAAAAGGAGTATGAAGCAGGCAAAAGGGGACTATAAAAGGAAGCTGGAGAAGAAACTGCAGTACAACATCAAAGAGGTGTGGAGAGGAATGAAGGCCATCACTGGCTTCAAGGAGAAGGGAAGCCAGCCGTCAGGAGACGTGGACAAGGCCAATGAGTTTAACCTGTTCTATAACAGGTTTGATCTGGTATCCCCTCCCTCCTCTACAGGTGCAGCCTCTCCCTCACCTCCACGAGGCACCCCCCCCCTCCACGAGGCAGCCCCCCCAGCATCTCCTCAACTGTTCTTCACGGCGGACGAGGTGAGAGCTGAGCTGAGGAGGTTGCGTGCGCCCTGGTAAAGCAGCTGGCCCTGATGGTGTATGTCCCAGGCTACTAAAAGACTGTGCGGCTCAGCTGGCGGAGCCGCTCCAGATCATTTTCAACCTGAGCCTCCAGTCAGGGAGGGTACCAGGTCTGTGGAAAACATCATGTCCCGTGCCGGTTCCCAAAGCAGGGCGGCCGACCGAGATTAACGACTACAGACCGGTGGCCCTTACATCCCATATCATGAAAACAATGGAGCGGCTACTCATTCGTCTCCTGAGACCACAAGTCCAGCACGCACTCGACCCACTACAGTTTGCATACCAGGAGAACATTGGGGTGGATGACGCAGTCCTCTACATGCTGCACCGGATCTACTCCTTTTTGGACAAACCCGGTGGCTATGTGAGGATTATGTTCTTCGACTTATCAAGTGCGTTCAACACCATCCAACCCCTGATTCTGAATGACAAGCTTAAGAAGATGGGGGTGGATTCCACATTTGTCTCCTGGATAGACGACTACCTGACGGGTCGACCACAGTTTGTCAAGCTGGGGGACAGTGTCTCTGGCACAGTGGTGTGCAATGTTGGAGCCCCACAGGGAACGGTTCTAGCCCCGTTCCTCTTCACCCTGTATACAGCAGACTTTAACTGTAAGTCTGACACATGCCACGTACAGAAATATTCAGATGATACAGCGATTGTGGCATGTGTAAGGAACGGGCAGGAGGAGGAATACAGGAACTTGACCAGTTCCTTTTGTGCCTGGAGTGAAGAGAACTGTCTCATCCTGAACACAACTAAGATTAAAGAGATGGTGGTTAACTTTGGCAGGTCCAAGCTCCCCCTTCAGCCGGTCAATGCTGCTGGGGCTGACATTGAGGTGGTGCAGACATATAAATACCTTGGAGTGCACCTTGATAGCAAACTGGACTGGACTGGTCTGTCAACTCTGACTCCCTCTACAAAAAAGGCCAGAGCAGACTCTTTTTCCTCAGAAGGCTCAAATCCTTCAATGTGTGTAGTGATTTGCTGCACATGTTTTACAACACTGTGGTTGCAAGTGTTATTTTCTACGCTGTTGTCTGCTGGGGCAACAGCATTAGTGCAAAAAACAACAAGAAGCTGGTCAAACTGGTTAAACGAGCTAGCTCAGTGCTGGAGGGGAGAGTAGACTCTGGGATGGATGTGCTTGAGAGGCATATGAGGCACAAGGTGCAGGTCATCCTGAAAAACCCCGGGCATCCCCTCCATGTAATTCTGGAGAGTCAAAAGAGCACTCGGAACAACAACCGGCTCCTCTCCCTGCCCTGTAGAACGGAGCAGTTCAGGAGATCCTTCACCCCTGCAGCCATTAGATTTTATAATTCGGACCGCTAGGCTGTAGGGGGATGCATTTTTGCAATTTTTAATTTTTAATTGTTAATTATTGGTCTTTTTAAGTATTTATTGCTCTCAGGTAGTGTCCACAGTGTATTCTATGTATTTTCTGGCTGCGTTCGTTTTGAATCTGTGGGTGTGTTGGTTGGGGGCTTCTGGACATCTGAATTTCCCTGAGGGGATCAATAAAGTATTTTTTATTTTTATATGACATTAACTTAAATGAATTAGCACAATGGAAATAGCCATATATAATTGAAATAAATTACAAAATCAACCAATGTGCCAATACCTGTCCAGCCCTGCTGTTAATATTCTTCTACTTACATTGACTTTGTTTTCAGTAACAGAACCTATTTTGGTCCTAACTTTAGATTCCTGGATACTTTACCTATCTATCACATCTTCCACGAGGGCTTGGTTAAAAGATTTATTTAAAATTCATTAAGATGTTAAATCATACCTCTGCTTAGCAAAGTTGGTGTATCCTCCACTGAAAACCTTTCACTGCTTTTCACTTTTTCAAAAGCTTTTCACTGTACTTCGGTACACGTGACAATAAACTAAACTGTAACTTGTGCACAAATACACCAAATCAAATTGAATCACAACCCCTTCCTGCCTGTTTTCATTTCCAAACAATGTTTAACTTGCTCTTCTCTGATAAACTTGCACATGAAGCTGAAGCATTCCTGAATGAAGTTTTAACCATTCTGCCTCTGCACCTTTTATGCTGATGTTATTCCTATCCCTCAATGTTATTGTGCTCTGATTAAAAATGTGGGCACCAGGATGATGCAACTGTATCTTTTCTTTGTTCTTGGTTCAACTTATATGGCTTCATTTGATAATCTTTGCAGTATAGTGTATGAGATTTACAAGAGATAATGTCTCGAGATCGGAAATAATGGGATACATTAAATAATTCCTCGATCAGTACTCAAGGAAGAAACGGAGGAACGGAATTTTAAAACAAGTGAAAATCTAAAAATCTGCAGATGTTAGAAAGTTGAAAAACTATAAATGCTGTGAAATAGTGTCAGTCATACAGCGTGGAGACAGACCCATCATCCCAACTTGCCCATGCTGTCTAACATGCCCCACCTAGTCCCACCTGCCTAAGCTTGACACATATCCCTCTAAACCTATCCCATCCATGGTAGACAAAAGTGCTGGAGAAACTCAGCGGGTGGAGCAGCATCTATGGGCCGAAGGAAATATGCAACGTTTCGGGCCAAAACCCTTCTTCAAACTGATGTAGGCTGGGGGGAGGGGGTGGGGCGGGGAGAAGAAAGGAAAAAGGAGGAGCCCGAGGGCTGAGGGAGAGCTAGGAAGGGGAGGAGACAGCAAAGGCTAACGGAATTGGGAGAATTCAATGTTTATACCACTAGGGTGCCGACTGCCCAAGTGGAATTTCCGGTGGTCCTCACTCTGGCCATGGAGAAGGCCCAGGACAGAGGTCGGATACGGAATGGGAGAGGGAGTTAAAGTGCTGAGCCACCGGGAGGTCAGGTTGGTTAATGCGGACCGAGCGGAGGTGTTCGGCAAAACGATCGCCAAGCCTACGCTTGATCTCACCGATGTAGATCAGCTGACATCTAGAGCAACGGATGCAATAGATGAGGTTGGAGGGGATGCCAGTGAATCTCTGTCGCACCTGTAACGACTGCTTGGGTCCTTGAATGGAGACGATGGGGAAGGTAAAGGAACAAGTGTTGCATCTCTTGCGGTTGCAAGGGAAATGCCCGGGGAGGTGGTGGTGCGGGAGGGAAGGGAAGAATTGACAAGGGAGTTACGGAGGGACCGGTCTTTGCGGAAAGCAGACAGGGGGGGGGGAAGATGGGAAGATGTGGCAAGTGATGGGGTCACGTTGGAGGTGGCGAAACTGATGGAGGAATATTTGTTGTATGTGGAGGAGAACTTCTTCAAAGTAGGCACACCTCGAGGAGATTTTGCAGTGGAATAGACAAAGTGTTTAAGAAGGAACTGCAGATGCTGGAAAATCTCATCCATGTACCTGTCTAAATGTTTCTTAAACGTTGCGATAGTACCCGACTCAACTACTTCCTCTAGCACCTCGTTCCATATACCCACCATTCCTTTGTTTAAAAAAGTTACCCCTCAGGTTCCTATTAAATCTTTACCCCTCACATTAAACCTATGTCCTCTGGTACTCGACTCCACTACTCAGGGCAAGAGACTATGCGCGTTTACTTCAATCTATTCATCGCATGATTTTGTACACCTCTAGAAGATCACCCCTCATCATTCTGCGCTCCAAGGAATAGAGTCCTAGCCTGCTCAACCGCTCTCAATAGCTCAGGCCCATGAGTCCCGACAACATCCTCGTAAATCTTCTCTGCACCCTTTCCAGCTCAATACTCAACAGGCTCATTTGAAAGTAAATGAGCTACAATTTCAGGTCAAAGAGACTTCATCAGAACTGCGAAAACACGTTAGTCTACGTAGTAAAGGAGATGGGAAAGGGCAATGGGCGAACAAAGGGAATGTCTGTGACAGGTGAAATCATGCAACAGTTAAGCAGCAGTTTAATATTTTAGATCTATTATTGTGCTGTGAGGAAGGGTTAACCGATAATCTAGTACTTAAGTGACCAATGGACAACAACAATAGCTTTATATAAATATTGAAAGTGACTTAATTCAAAGTGGAGTATTAAATCTGAATATTCCAAAATATGGAAGCAGTAGGAGCCGGCTACAGCTGACTGGGAAGATACAATAAAAATAACAATGCATATTCAATTTGCCAACATTTAAATAATTGATGCATGGTTAACAAACAACATATATTCCTTTAGGGCAAAAATGAAATGAGAAAAGTGGGAGATTACGTGGCTATTAATTGAAGTTCAAGACAACATTAGAGACAAGGAACTGCAGATGCTGGGAATCTTGAGCAAAACACAAAGTTCTGGAGTCATTCAGTGGGTTAAGACCACTGTGTGCGTTTTGCTTATGAAAACATTGGATCAATTTGCTAAAAAAAACAGTAAGCTGAACGATTGGAAAGATTTTAGAATTGAACAGAAGAGGACCAACGCATAACGAGGACGAGGAGTAATAGGCCAAGCTAGGAAGGTTTCTACATTAAAAAGGAAATCATTCTCAACTTTTCAGATGTCCCCTATAAACTGAACAATGAATAAAGAAACGTTGAAGAAAATAAATACAGTGACCCCCCCCGAAACGGTGTCAAACTACATGTCCAGAGTGAATGCGTGTGCTGCAATTTTGTCACATTTTGCGTGCTGAATTTTCACCGCTTTTCGTGTGCTGAGATTTCGTTGCTTTTCGCGTCCTGAAATTACGTCGCTTCTTATTTCTTAGAAATTAGTTTTCATAAAAATGTATTATTGGAAAGTACTGGGACTGAAAGATGATAGATTTCCACAGCTGATAATCTGCATTGATTGCTATGAATTCTATTCCATATATTCTAGAACAACTTCCATTGATTAGAAAGTAGTAAATGTAACCACATCATTTAAGAAAGACAAGAGATGGAAAAGAGAAGAAAAGAACAGCTTTACACCGGCTGCAGGAACATCATTATTAAGGAAGGTATAAAAGAGCACTGAGGAATAGAAAAATAAGAGCAATGGTTTCAACATGGTTATCAGAGAGTAACTATGGGAATGTCAGGTGAATGGTATACTGGAGTATCTTCAGAAGGCCTTCACGGTGGTACATCGGTAGAGTTGCTGCCAGTACGGAGTTTGTACGTACTCCCCATGACCTGTGTGGGTTTTCTCCGGGTGCTCCAGTTTCCTCCCACATTCCAAAGAGATACAGATGTGTAGTCTGATTGTCTTGATATAATTGTAAATTGTCCCTAGCGTGCATAGGATAGTGTTAGTGTGCAGGGATCGCTGGTCGGCTCGAAAACTAAAAAAAAAACTAATCTAAAGCATGTGTCATTAAGAGTAATATACCAATGAGGATTTAAGGAGAAAGAGGGCCAATTTCAGGACAGGAAGCTGTGTCTGTGGGGTGCTTCGTGGGCTGTTTTCAGCCTTGCCCGCATCCTCCAGGTCAAGGTATTTATTCTGGGATAACATTTATGTTTAGTTTAGATTAAAGACGCAGCATGGAAACAGGCCCTTCGGCCTACCAACCAGCGACCACTGTACACTAGTTTTACCCTACATACTAGGGACAATTTTACGGGAATTTTACAGAAACCAATTAATCTATAAACTTGCACATCTTTGGAATGTGGGAGGAAACCAGAGCACGCAGAACGTGCAAACTCCACACAGACAGCACCCATAGCTAGGATTGAACCCGGTTCTCTGGCGCTGTAAGGCAGGAACTCATCTGGAGGGCCTGTAAGCAGACTGGCTGCAGGAGGGAGTCCACTGCCTCGATGGGGGAATGGGCCACTGGAGGCACTGTAGCTGCCTGGGGGTTCAGCTATACTGGGCGCCGCTCCAAGAGACCGGGTGTGTGGACCGCAGGCAGCCTGCAGCTGTAGAGGGCAGCACGGCTACGCTGCCAGGACAACAGACCATGGTCAGATCAAGATCCCTGCACTTACAACAACTGGGACTTGAAAATGGTGCCACGCTGGCAACTCCTTATTCTGTCTCAGTGTACTACTGCTATACACGTGTACTGTGCTTATGTACCGAAGTGTATACTAAAATGAATTTCACTGTACCTTGGTACACATGACAAATGAAGTACCATACCATGCCACCCTTTAACATTTTCCATCAGGTACATGAATGATAACAAAGAAAGTGATAGAAATAAAATGTTCCTACCTTTAAATTTGATATCAAGACCACTAAACTCGAGCTCTACTCCTTGAAGAGCTTCACCTAAAGTCTCATGATAATGGTTAATAGTCTTTTTCTTCCCTGCACAAAAGGGCAGGGAAAAGTACTTGTATGTCTCTTGCCGGTTATGGTACGGTCCAACAGTATTCATCCACAAGACGACTTCTTCTTTATCTGCATACTGAAAAAAAATGTGAACATTAAAATGACAAGCAGTTCAGTTGCAACTATGTAGGTTTCTGCAATTCAGCCAGCATGAGATAACAAAGTAAAGATTTTAAATAAAGCATCCTAAATTTTCAAACAGAATTCCGAAATAAACTGTTTTTGCTAATCAGCAGAGGTGGCAGACATATAATCACTTTGAAGAACATCTACACAGCTTGTGGGCAAAGTCATTTATATTCTAAATGGACACAAAAGGAAACTGCAAAACTGCAGGTGGTTAAAAGAAAGAAATACAGGATGCCCTTCAAAAGGCGCAGCAGTGGAGTTGCTGCCTTACATTACCAGAGATCAGGGTTCGATCCCGACTGTGGGTGCTGTCTGTACGGAGTTTGTACGTTCTCCCATGACCTGCGTGGGTTTTCTCCAGGTGCTCCGGTTTCTCCCACATTCCAAAGACGGGTTGAAGGATAATTGGCTTGGTAAAATTGTAAACTGTCCCTAATGTGTGTAGGATAGTTGTAGTTGCGGGAATCACAGGTTGGAACGGATTTGGTGGGCCGAAGGGCCTGTTTCCGTGTTGTATCTCTAAACAAAATTAAACTATTATACACCAACCCGTATTCTAACCCATAAGTTATTCAGGGGCAAGTGCCAGCAACCTATTTAATATGCACTGTTCAACCCAATGCCTTATGTATGCCTCTCCTATATCTAAATAAGCAAAAGTCCAAATGAAACCAGGGCCACTCAACCAGAAACAAAGCTGAGAATGTTAACTTGAAACAACTACAGGCCTGAACCCAAACTCTTTGATGCGCAACACTTTACTCCCCAAGTGTGAATAGGATCAGCAAAACTATAAATTACATATTTTGATGTACAAATGCTTTATTTCATGCAGCCCTTCAGATACCCCTTGCTTTCTCTCCCCTCCCCTTCCCAGTTCTCCCTGTAGTCTTACTGTCTCCGCCTACATTCTTTCTTTGTCCCGACCCGCACCCTCCCCTGACATCAGTCTGAAGAAGGGTCTCAACCCGAAACGTCACCAATTCCTTCTGTCTAAAGATGCTGCCTCACCCGCTGAGTTACTCTTGCATTTTGGATTTACCTTCGGATTTTATCAGCATCTGCAGTTCTTTCCTACACATGCTTTATTTCATTGATCAGAAGGTCATAAGTTCATAATTTCTAGGAGCAGAATTAGACCATTCGGCCCATCATCTACTCTGCCATTCATTCATGGCTGAGCCGGCGCGGACTCAGTAGGCTTGTTTCTGCGCTGTATCTCTAAACTAAACCCCAGATTTATGATTGCCCATTCAAGACACCCACCTGCGCGTTTAAATTCTGCCTTGTGGAGCAGGTATCCCAGAAAAAGCCATCTTCCCCTGCCAATCAACTGCCTACACACATGCTGGTTAAATTCAACATTGTATTTAAGAACCATTCTTCTGCCTTTCTCACTGAACTGAAATCAAACTGACGTCCCAGCAAGTTATTCAGAATACATCCGTTTCTCCAACAAATGCTTTAAGTCAGATGCTGGGTCAACCTTTCAAACGCTAATCTATTGGACTAAAACAAGCCAATCAAGGTTTGTGTTCCAATGTGCTCCATTTCCTTTTGGTCCTGAAATGGTTTTGGTTTTCAAAGCATTACAATTCTAGTTACTTGGCTTCCAATCTACCAGGAATCTAAACTTCATTGCTAAAATTTTTAATTGCATTTACTGTATAGTTAATTGTGAAAGTCTAAAGAAAGTTTAACATAAAATAACAGCAGACAGTGTTATCACGGCTGATCTGCCGCAGGTCTCATTTGTTCTGTGCCAGCTCCTCCAGCCTTCAATTACCCGATCTTTCAGATATGTGTCCATTGCCTCTTCAAGCACCACCAATGATCCAGAACCTACAATATCCGGGGGCAGAAAATTCCAGCGTTTCACCACCATCTGCAAGGTTGTGCAATTCAGTTTTAAATGGCTGTCCCCTAATTTTGTAACCGCATCCCCTCATTCAAGAATCTCCCGTTCGTGGAAACATCTCAACATTACCGTGTCATACTCTTTAGGAATCTTCTATTCTTCTGTACTCCAAAGAACTTGGATCTAATATCTTTAGCCACTTGAGACAACCTCTCATCCCAGGAACAAGCCCAGTTATTCCACTGTCCTTATTGTAACAATACCACTCTAATTTTAAATTCCAACTTTCTTGCAATAGTTAAGATATCATTTGCCTTTCTACCCACACAATGCACAGTCTAACTTCTGAGTTAGTTTGGGGAACTCTATAGGGCAAACATAGTAAAACAAAGATAGCAGTCAAAGGGTATGGGGAGAAGGCAGGAACGGGGTACTGACTGTGGATGATCAGCCATAATATCACAGTGAATGGTGGTGCTGCCTCAAAGGGCTGAATGGCCTACTCCTGCACCTATTGTCTATCAACATAAATTATAAGTAATTGGAAACCAAAAACTGATTCTAGTTACATAATTTCTGCTTGAGCAAGAGCTGTTTATCCAGCCCTGTCTGCTATCTTTCAAAAACCCATGCTAATTTGTTTGATTGCATTAAGCTATTTATTCCTTAATTATGGACTCCACCACCTTATGAACAGATGTTTAGCTAACGGGCCTATGCTACCCACTTTTTGGCTTCTTCGCTTCTTTAACAATCAAAGCACATTTGTGGTTTTCCAGTCAACTCCGAGTTCTGAATACCATCTAGCAACTGATCTTTTGGTTCTCAATTCCCCTACTCTGGGCAAGAGACTGTGCGCCTACCTCTCATGATTTTGTTACACCTCAACTTCCTTCTTTGGGAAGTTTGCATTGTCCTCCAGCACGAAAATATGAATTCCCTAATTTTTCAATAATTCCCCAGTCTATCTCTCTGGAGAACTTACTGCAAATGTAAACAAAAGCATAATCTGTAGATGATTGGAATAGTCTATGGACTGGTTTGGATATTTGGTTCTGACAAATGTTTTAAATTATATGCACCTGTTTTAATTTCCATTTAAAATTCATGTTTGTTTCTCTGCTTTCTCCGTGCAATGTTTCTAATGCCGCCTTTCTTTACTGGAAAATGGTTTTTTTTTTTTTTTTGGTTATTTCTTTTTTCCCCCCCCCCCCCCCTCGTGACAGAAGCCTCCTCGTGGCGATCCCTGGAAGCGATGACGCGATGCACTCTGTTGCAACATGTTGGAGGACGACAGAAGCCAGCAGCGAGCTACATCGTCTGACACATGAGTGAATGAACCCCCCTCCCATCTCCTCATCTCTAAAAATGCAGACTATTTTGCACTTAACATTATCTGGCATGTTGCAAGATGATTGAGAAATTAGCCGCCCCTCCACGTGGCAGTTGGCATGTATCCGAAAATTGCTTTGTTTTAAAAATAGATTAAAACTAGGGGTGGGAGGGGGAAACAAATGTACCGTGGAATATACAGTTACTTACATTTCTCTTTGTCATTAAATTTACAAACAAAAGCAACAAAGTAACAGAACTAGTTATTTAAAATAATGTACTAGTAAAGCGTTAAAATGCAAGGAGGAACGATACTTCCATTAATATCTGTAAAACAGCACAGCAGTAAAGAATGGATAGACATTCCAATCTTTTGGACACTTTTCAACACCATTTGCACTCCCACCTACTCTAGACGTGCAAGTGTTACTTCAGAAACACTCTCTCTGTAAGAGCAGACAAATTAACTCCCCTTTACATTAGCTTTGGATCTCAAGTCCATCACGTGTAAACATTAAAAAGTAAACTAGTGGGTATACTACTTGAATTATTGTGGCATTCCACAAATAATATAATCAGAAATCTATTTTTTCTAGGACTGGGCAACTACTTTTCCTTTTACCCATTATCCCATGGATTGTGGGATCACCATTATGATTGCCATTTATTGAGTGCCTCAATTTCCCTTAAGAAAGTAGTGTACTAAAACTTTAACAATCCAACGTGATTGGGATTTCAGTGGGACCACTCTGGCAGATTGCTTGGACGATTGAATATTACATAATGGTACTGTCGATGGTACTTTATTTGTCACATAAACCAAAGTACAGTGAAATTCAGTTTTGTCCTATTTAATATTTCAGGACGCCGTTATATATTATTAAGATGTCTAGGAAGGAACTGCAGATACTGGTTTACACCAAAGATGGACACAAAATGCTGGAGTAACTCAGCGAGTCAGGCAGCATCTCTGGACGGATGGAATAGGTGACATTTTATGTCTCATTGAATTTGCATATCTTTCATTCATTTGTCCTATATCTCGCACTTCCATCTACCCTGACTTTCAGTCTGAAGAAGGGTCTCGACCCGCAAAGTCACCTATTCTTTTTCTCCAGAGATGCTGCCTGTAATGGAACTCCAGCATTTTGTGTCTATCTTTATTTTTAAGTTGTTACACAATACATGTTCCAGAGAACCGTGTATGTTTAATGGGAGGACAGGAATTAGGGGCGCAGGCAAGCTTCAAAGCAAGGGAGGGGCAATGAACCTGGGAAGGCAGGTGCTGAAACACAAAGATTTTTGAAAAATTGGACAGCAAATCATTGCAACATGACAGAGGTGGACTACTTGCTAACCTGGGGAAGTGCGTACGAGAAATACAATGGTGTTGGGTGGAGCATCAGGCAAAGTGACTCAACAGCTAAGAGAAATCGTGAGATTTTTAAGTCAGGATAATGTTTGACTTGGAGAGGGTGGCAATAATAATTCCAGACAATTGTTGACTTTGTCCTCCAATATAATGGGAGTTTGGCAAATGCTATAAAAAGAACCTTAGCAAATATTGCATAGTATCTGTAGCTTCAGCTATAGGTGAATGGTCAGAGTCATAGAAACCTATCAAGTGACAGCTTTTCATTGGAATGCATCAGGCTTCTTGATTGTAAAGCAAAAACCTGCAGGTCTTGGAGAACTACAATGAAAACAGAAATTGCTGGAAACGTCTCACTTTTTTCCCCCTAGGGTGAAAACGTCAAAGACTAGAGGGTATATCTATAAGGTGAGAGGGAAAACTTTGAAAGGAGATGTGCAGAGCAAGTTTTTACTCAGAGAATGGTACACTGTAGGGTGCTGTGGAGGCAGATACAATAGTGGCATTTAAGAGCCTTTCAGATAAGCACATGGAAAAGCAGGGAATGGAGGGATATGGATCGCGTGCAGGCCGAGATTAATTTAATTTGGCATCAAGTTCGGCATGGACTTTGTGGGCTAAAGGCTTTGTTCCTGTGTTGTACTGTGCTGTTTTATTCCCAGACTTCCAGTAGCAGCTGTGCTGTTTACTTCAATCCCACCAATTATTGTTTCAGTGCTCTCCTGTCCTCATTCATCTCCTCCATCAACACTTCCTCCAGAAAGCAGTTGATTGGCAAACCCTCACTGCCAGCTCACCACTATTTGCATGATTCGGTCTCAGATGTACAACACTTTTTTTTCTTTTTGTTTTCTTAACCCTTTCCTTCCTCTAAATGTAAACATGCTCACTATCTAACTTGGTTCTGATAAAAGATCAGCACTCAAACTTTTTAAACTGCTTTTTTACCCACATATATTGATTGACCTGCTGAGTATTTCCAGCGACTTTAGTTTCTCCATTTGATTGAGGTTTGACTCAACATTCTGTCTCCATCAACATGGGATTCACTCTGGTTATTTCTATTGTCCAGATAAATTTGATTTGACCTGAGACTTGTAATAGATCCCTCCTTCTTTTGGTTTTATTTTTTTTAGTCTAGAGATACAGCGTGGAAACAGGCCCTTTGGTCCACTGAGTCCGCATCAACCAGCGATCCCCACACACTTACACTATACGAGGGACAATTTACAATTACACCAAAGCCAATTAACCTACAAACCTGCACAACTTCGGAGTGTGAGAGGAAAACGGAGATCTCAGAGAAAACCCACGCAGGTCACGGGGAGAACGTATAAACTCAGTACAGACCCATGGTTAGGATCGAACCAGGGTCTCTGGCATGGTAAAGGCAGCAATATCGCTGCACCACCTGTATTGTTCCAACACACATTCCTGGTCATAGTTTGGTCTACCCTTTAGAGCTTCTACATCAGCTTCTGAATTCCATTTGGTTCCCCCATAAGCTCAGGGAATTATGCTGGGCCTCCTCTCCAGCAGTGCCAACATAGTAACATTCTCAGCGGGTCAGGCAGCATCTTTGGGGGGGAGGGGGGGGGGGGGTGGACATTAGACATTTTGGCCAGGATTCTTCTTTTGACTGACAGTACAATTACAATTCTTATGTTCATGTACTTCCGTTAAAACATAATCAACCCACCCAACACACTTCTGATCCCCAGTCCTCCAGCTATCTGAGAAGACGGTGCTCCAGTTCTTGGTGTCCGATCATACCAAATTTAAAATAATCCGTACCTGGTGGCTGTGTGTTTAACTGCCAACAACTCATGGCATGGAATTTATTTTAAAAATTTAAACATTTGAGGCAGTCCTTAAATTTAACTCAACAAGGACCATTGATCCAAGATGACGCCCAAGCAAAGCAACTCTGTGTGCTGGTCTGCAAAACACGCATTACAATTGCCCCACTCCTTTAAATCCCTACTCCAACAGCAGCATTTCTTTAATCTTTAATCAGACGTTACAGGGCTTTACCTTGCACTAAACTTTATTCCCATTATCATGCATCTGTACACTGTGGATGGCTCGACTGTAATATAGAGTCATAGAGTGATACAGTGTGGATACAGGCCCTTCGGCCCAACAATGTCCCAACTACACTAGTCCCACTTGCCTGCGCTTGGTCCATGTCCCTCCAAACCTGTCCTATCCATGTACCTGTCTAATTGTTTTTTAAACTATGGGATAGTCCCAGCCTCAACTACCTCCTCTGGCAGCTTGTTCCATACACCCACCACCCTTTGTGTGAAAAAGTTACTCAGATTCCTATTAAATATTTTTCTCTTCACATTGAACCTATATCCTCTGGTCCACGATTCCCCTACTCTGAGCAAAAAATTGCTAATTTTGCCCTGTATGTTCTCATCCAAATCATTGATACAGATGATAAACAGTTACAGCCCCTGAGAGACACCACTAGTCACAGGCCTTCAGTCTGAGAAGCAACTTTCCACCATCACCCTCTGCTTCCTTCCATGAAACCAATTTGCTGTCCATTTAGCCATCTCTCCTTGGATCGATGCGATCTAACCTTCCAGAGCAGCCTACCATGCAGAACCTTGTCGAATGCCTTACTGAAGTCCATGTACACAACATCAACCTTTTTGGTCACATCTTCAAAAAAATCAATCAGATTTGTGAGACACAACCTCCCACATACAAAACCATGCTGACCATCCCTAATCAGCTCTTGCCCATCCAAATGCCTGTATAACCTATCCCTCAGAATACTCTTCAGTAACTTACCAACTACAGATAGGCTCACCAGCCTATAGTTCCTAGCATTTTCCCTGCAGCCCTTCTTGAAAAGAGGCACAATAGTTGCCACCTCCAGTCTTCCAGCACCTCTCCTGTATTTAAATACAACTCTTAAATTTCAACCAGGGCTCCCGCAATTTCCTCTCTAGTTTCCCGCAATGTCCTCGGATATATCTGATCAGACCCTGGAGATTTGCCTACCATACACGACAGTACCTTCAGTACTTCTTCGATGGTAACCCTGATGGTAACTGCTCTCAAGACACTTCCAGTGACTGCTCCAATTTTCTCCAACCTACTGTCTTTCTCCTCGGTAAATACAGAGAAGAAATACGAATTTATTGTCATATAATCATGTACCGTCTTTCCGTTGACTGGCAAGAAAAGTTTGCAACAAAAGCTTCTCACTGCACCTCAGTGCATGTGATAATAAACTACCTTCATTACCTCTATAAGGAATCACAGCAACTGGATCCTGAAACAGGTCCTCTAGGTTTTGGCAGCTTCTAACCAAAGTCAATTTACTATGCCCACCCTGGTGCACCCTGTGTAGGATTGTGCAGATAATGGTTCAAACCGAAGATAGACACAAAATGCTGGAGTAACTCAACGGGTGGGATAGCATCTCTGGAAAAAAGGAATAGGTGACGTTTCGGGTCAAGACCGAGATCTGAAGAAGGACCTCGGCCTGAAATGTCACCTATTCCTTTTCTCCAGAGAAGCTGCCTGACCTGCTGAGTTACTCCAGCTTTTTGTGCCTATCTAAACTAAAGCGGAATCTGAAGACTAGTCAAAGGGCCGTCTCACTTGGGTGACCTAATCCGCAAGTTCTGGCGAGTTTGCCCTCGACTCATACTTGTAGCATGGTCGACACAAGGTCGTAGGAGGTCTTTATAACTCTCCTTCATGCTCGAGAGTAGTCCCTGTGTACTCGAGGCCTCAGGTAGGTCGCGGATTATTTTTCAACATATTGAAAAATGCCCATGAGTTAAAAAAAGGTCGCCATGGAAAAATCGATACTTTTTTTTACTCATAGGTTTAGTCGTAGTAGGTCGGCATGTTAGTCGTAGGTAATCGAGGGTTGTCAAAGGTAGTCGTAGATAGTCTTCATCATAGTCGAAGGGAGGTCGAAGGAGGTAGTCTTCAGTCTCCACTATTCGGTGTCCAATTTTCCCAAACTTAGTCGTAGCTAGTCGAAGCTAGTCTTCAACATAGTCGAAGGAGGTCTTCAACATGACATTTTATCAAACTCTCCTAAACTCATCTAAACTCGCCAATTAGGTCGCCCAAGTGGACAGCCCCTTACACCTGAAAAGTCAACTGTTCCTTTTCTCCAGAGTGCTGCGTGACCGGCTGAGTTACTTTTGTGTCCAAACTAAAACTTTGATAAAATGTCATGTTGAAGACCTCCTTCGACTATGTTGAAGACTAGCTTCGACTACCCTAAACTACCCTAACGTGGGCTTACAGCTCAAGTTCTGCTTCATAATAACCCGATAGTCTATTATTACTATTGCACTTTATGTTTATTTATTGTGTATATATATGGTCTATGGTATATAGACACACTGACCTTTTATCTCCTGTTCTGCATTATGTTTACATATTCTGTTTTGCTGCAGCAAGCAAGAATTTCATTGTCCTATCTAGGACACATGACAATAAAACTGTCTTGAGTACTGCAAGATATTTCACTCCGTTATATGCAAACTGCCACTTTGTTTGGACTTTGTCCCTCTATTCAATCAGAATAACAAATCCAGCTTCGTCCCCCCCCCCCCCCCCCCCCCCCCCCCCGCCCCCAATCAGCATTCACTCCTTATTCACCAAGACGGTCAGTTCCAGCTTTCATGTCATTTTGAAAGCTCCAATTATTTGTACGGTATGTAATTGCACCAGCAAAGGTCAACATCAGCAACAAAAAAGTCGAGCATTTGAAAAGTGACAATAAGCTTCAGAATTTTTATTTAAACTCGTAAACTACTGGATTTACATAAAATGTCATCTGTTCCTCCGATGTCGTTCAAGGAAGGAAGTTTACCTTTGTTACCTGTCCTCACCTACAGGTGATGTCAGACACTCTGTAGTTAGCTCTTAATTATTGCCTCACTTCAGGAACCATTAGGGATTAAAAAATAAATGCCAGAATCCCCATACATGAAGCTATATTATTAATAAATCATAATTAGCCTGCTGAAATCTTCAACTAACATCCAAACTCCCAAATTTCCCATCTCTAGAGGCCACAAGTACTTTGTCGCATGGATAATTTTCTCTTTGCAAAATAAGGATGACACAATGTGCAAACCCACTGCCAGTAGTGCAATTGCCAGTTCAAATTCAAACAAAAGCTGAATCCACAAAACATTGTTCCAATGTTTACTCAAGATACATGCAAGTTAAAATGTTCACATATAATGCCACATCAGTCAGTGTATTGATGGCCCTGTCAAAAAAGGACCAATTAGACACAAAAACCTGGAGTAACTCAGCGTGACAGGCAGCATCTCTGGAGAGAAGGAACAGGTGACGTTTTGGGTCGAGACCCTGCTTCAGCATCTGCAGTTCCTTCTTATACAAAATGGACCAGTTAGTTCGATGATAGTCAAAAAGGTCACAGCATCCTTTACGAACCTCCGCAATTTATTTTTCAATTCCGGATACACACACACAGCTACTGTTTAAAGCAAATTTACTTCAAACCAATTCGATCTCCACTACTTGTCGGAAGTAACTGCAGAAGCTGGTTCAAACCAAAGATAGACACAAAAAGCAGGAATAACTCAGGTGGGTCAGGCATCATCTCTGGAGAAAAGGAATTAAAGAAGGATCTCGACCTGAAATGTCACTTCTTCCTTTCTCTCCAGAGATGCTGCCTGATCCGCTGAGTTACTCCAACGTTTTGTGTCTATCATCCATCTCCACCACCATCACATACTTATTTGAACCACATAAATACGGTGGCAAAAACGAGTGTAATACGTAGGCGAAGAGAAGAATCTGGGGGCAAGTTGAAAGGAATAGGGGGAGCAGCTCACAGGCTGATTATCCAACAGTGACTGACTCACCACCAAATAGCTAAAGTATTTCTAACATCTACAATGTGTGATGAAGTATTGAACAGATGCCTGGATGTGCAGAACCTAATGCTTAATAAGACACCATTAAAACTGACCAACAAGCATTGACGAGATGTGCAAGATCATGGGTCACTATTAACTTCACAAAAGTAGAATCCAGTACATTCCAGTCCTAGATACTGACTAAATAAAAACAACGTGTTTCCTTTTATTTCCTCATTCCTTTTGTTTATTTTCTCCTTGTCCATTGATTATGATCCCTCGATCAATTGGACCAGTTTCTATCCCTATTGTACATAACCTTAGTTAGCTAAAATATTTCTACCAGATCCTTTCACAACATTTTATGTATCTATATCCTGCACCCCAAAACCATTTTAAGAAATCTGTATCCTTGCTGAACCCCCTATCCCAGGACAATACTTGGAGTTGTAACCAAGGGTAATTATGACCAGCTCGCTCTGGCATTCGAATCTATTTATAAAATGTATTAGATTTTTGTTTAAAATAACCAGCACAGCTGCATAGTTGGTAAAGCTGCTGCCTCTCAGCACCAGGAACAGTTTTAATTCTGATGTCTGCATGGAGTTTGCATGTGCTCCCTGTGACCAAGGGTTTCTCCTGTTTCAGTTCCTCCCACATCCCAGACAAGTGGGTTGGCAGTTTAATTCGCAACGGTAAACTGTTTCTAAATGTGTTGGCGAGGAGTACAATCTGGGGGGAGTTAATAGGAATAGGGGGTGAGATAATGGGATTTGTGCGAGTAGGTAGTTGGTCAGTGTGGACACAGTGGGCGGGATAACCTGTTTCCATGCAAAAGATCTCCATGACTAAAATTGAGCCACTATCACAGAACACTGTTCCTGTCCCCCTTTTGGAATTGTGTCCTCCAGTTTATGTTGCCTATATCCCCTTCCAGCCAAACTGTCACGCTTCTCAGTAAACTTAACCTGCCACCACTGATCCACCCATTTCACCAACTATTCACAACTTCTTGAAGTCCCAAATACCCTCACATTAGAGTTCACAACAAAGACATCTCAACAAGTATATGATCACGTATATGATTCAAGTATATGAAGGGTAAAGGTAAAGAAATTGAGGGCAATGAAATCATTCTCACCCACAATAAAGACAACACCAGATTTGTCACCAGGACTGAGTTTGATGCCATGCAGTTCACCAAATGGCTTTTGCATCCATGACAGCCCAAATGTAGGGTAACTTATGATGAGCATTTGATGGCACTGGGCTCACTGGAGTTTAGAAGAATGAGGGGAAGACCTCATTGAAGCTTATTAAATAGTGAAAGACCTGGATAGAGTAAATGTGGACAGGATGTTTCCACTATTGGGAGAGTCTGGGACCAGAGGTCATAGCATTGAAATAAATGGGCTTTCCTTTAGGAAGGACGAGGAAGAATTTATTTAGTCAGAGGATGGTGAATCTGTGGAATTCACAGTCATAGAATAGTCAAGGGGCATTTTTAAGGCAGAGATAGATTCTTGATTAGTACAGATGTCAGGGGTTGTGGGGAGAAGGCCGGAGAATGGGGTTAAGAGGGAAGGATAGATCAGACACGATTGAATGGCGGGATGGACTTGATGGGCTGAATGGCCTAATTCTCCTCCTAGAACTTATGAACATGAATACAGTTTTAATTGCCCTGGTAACAACGCTAAATGATCCGACTAAACATATATGAGCCCCAGCTGTCAGCACCGGGGGCGGTGGGAGCAAAGGAAACGAGATAACTTCAGCTGCAACGAGTAAAGACAACGAGGCTTGACGCAGATAAACCATACGTGGAAGGAGGAGGAAGCCTGCTGTCTTCCACTGGCGCCCACACCGCTGCCACCGCCGGCTCGGCCAGGCCCGGCCCTGGGGACACCGGCACACACTGTAGGCCTGGAGCCCGGCCCTTCAGCCGCCACATCCACACCTGGCAGCCGCCCTGAGGCCGCAGTCTGGGCCTCGGATTTGAGGCTGTGTCCACGGGCCGCAGGCCGCGAGTGGGGGTAGCCGGGCCGCTCGGGACCGGCCTGGGCCTAAGCGCCGTGGCCCGGGAATGAGAGGGAGGGGGGGCGCCGATCAAATCCAGCCCGGGGCCCACCTTACCGTGTGGTCGTGCTCGTCGGCCCGGACGCACAGGACGCTGAGGCCGAGGCAGGCGAGCAGCAGAGGCAGGGTGGAGGGCGGCATGTCGGCGGCGCTGGCTCCGGCTCTCGGCTCTCGGCTCTCGGCTCCGCTCCGGCTGCGGCCCCGCCCGCGGCCTTGCTCCCTCACCAGGCGCGAACCTCCCTGCGCCACGTCACCGCCACGCCGCGCCGCGCACAACACAACGCCGCGCCGCCGCCGCCAGCCAGGGAGAGAGGCGGGGTCTGGGGCAATGGGCGGGGTCTGGGCGGTGTGGGCGGGGTTACTATAGTGGGCGGGGGCCGTGTAGAGGACGGGGTGTACAGTGGGCGGGGTCTGGGCGGTGTGGGCGGGGTTACTATAGTGGGCGGGGGCCCTTGTAGAGGATGGGGTGTACAGTGGGCGGGGTCTGGGCGGTAATGGGCGGGGTTACTATAGTGGGCGGGGGCCGTGTAGAGGACGGGGTGTACAGTGGGCGGTGTGGGCGGGGTTACTATAGTGGGCGGGGGCCTTGTAGAGGATGTGTTCTGCAGTGGGAGGGGCCAAGATAATGAACGGGGTCACTATAGTGGGCGGGGCCAGTGTCGCAGACGGGTTCTGCAGTGGCAGGGGCCAAGATAGTGGGCGGGGCAATAGTGGGCGTTGCAGGGGAGGGCCCATGGGCGAGTGGGCGGGGTTTGGGAGGTGTGGGCTGGGCCTGTGGACAATGACGGGTCAGGGAGGTGTGGGCGTGGCGTGGGCGGGGCCCAGAGTGGCTGGCAGGGTGGGCGGGGCCAGGAAGGGGATGTGGGCGTGGTTGGTGTATAGGGGCGGGGCTTTACCTTCCCTCTCACCCAACAGCTCTGTCCTCTGGTCCTTTACATCAAAGATCGTTTTACTTTCCCACACACACTGCAAAAATAGTTTTGACTGTCCACTGGGTCTATGCTGGCAATGATCGTTTTATCATGTCTTCCTTCATAGCAAAATGATTTGAGTATAGGGGCAGAGAGGTTCTACTGCAGTTGTACAGGGTTTGGTGAGACCACACCTGGAGTATTGCGTACAGTTTTGGTCTCCTAATCTGAGGAAAGGCATTGTTGCCATAGAGGGAGTACAGAGAAGGTTCACCAGAATGATTCCTGGGATGTCAGGACTTTCATATGAAGAAAGACTGGATAGACTCGGTTTATACCCGCTAGAATTTAGGAGATTGAGAGGGGATCTTATAGAAACTTACAAAATTCTTAAGGGGTTGGACAGACTAGATGCAGGAAGATTGTTTTGATGTGGAGAAGTCCAGGACAAGGGGTCACAGTTTGAGGATAGAGGGGAAATCCTTTAGGACCGAGATGAGAAAAACATTTTTCACAGAGAGTGGTGACTCTCTGGAACTCTATGCCACAGAAGGTAGTTGAGGCCAGTTCATTGGTTATATTTAAGAGGGAGTTAGATGTGGCCCTTGTGGCTAAAGGGATCAGGGGGTATGGAGAGAAGGCAGGTACAGGATACTGAGTTGGATGATCAGCCATGATCATATTGAATGGCGGTGCAGGCTCGAAGGGCCGAATGGCCTACTCCTGCACCTATTTTCTATGTTTCCCTCACCCTCCAATCCCGCACCCTTATAGGAAACAATCCAAGTTTGTCCAAAGACTGACACAAAATCTGGAATAAGTCAGCGGGACAGACAGCATCTCTGGAGAGAAAGAATAGGTGACGTTTCAGGTCGAGACCCTTGCGAGTCAGGGGAAACGGAATTGAGAGATATGCCTCGGCTCGGTACGTCACCCTTCCCAGAGACGCGCCTGGGGCTTCAGCTGCGGGCGCAGCGCGGATTCTTTCATAGAAACATAGAAACATAGAAATTAGGTGCAGGAGTAGGCCATTCGGCCCTTCAAGCCTGCACCGCCATTCAATATGATCATGGCTGATCATCTAACTCAGTATCCCGTACCTGCCTTCTCTCCATACCCCCTGATCCCCTTAGCCACAAGCGCCACATCTAACTCCCTCTTAAATATAGCCAATGAACTGGCCTCAACTACCCTCTGTGGCAGAGAGTTCCAGAGATTCACCACTCTCTGTGTGAAAAAAGTTCTTCTCATTTCGTCGCGGAGCGGGCGAGCCCTCACCGGGGGTCGACGGAGGGAGCGCTCCGTTCGCTGGCCCGCGGCATCCTGAAGCCGCGGTCTGCGGAGTTCCAGCTGGCGCGGCATCCGGAGCCTGGGATCCCTCGTTGAGGGAAGAAGAGCTCCGGCCCGCGGCCTACTTCTAACCGAGGGGCGCGGCGGGGACTTCCATCCGGAATGGGATCCCTCGCCGGGGATCCCTGGAGAGGAGCTCTGACCGATGGCCCGCGGCCTACATCATCCAGAAGCCGCGGACTGCTGTGCTTCCAGCTGGCGCGGCGTCCGGAGCCTGGGATCCCTCGTTGGGGACCCCGGACGAGAAAAGCTCCGACCGCCGGCCTGCGGGTCCAGCGGGGAGTTGCCATCCGGAGCGGGATCCCTCACCTGGGATCCCTGGAGAGGAGCTCCGACCGCCGGCCTGCGATCTGTGATGCTTCTGGCTGCGTCGTGGCAGGGTCATTAGATCTTCGACTGCCTGCCTATGGCCTACACCATCTTGAAGCCGCAGTCTCCGGTGGGGAAGCACCGATTCAGGACTTACCTGGACTTACCTTGTCTGCACAACTTACTGACGACTGCGGAGAGTTGCGGTCCCGACCACGGGGGAAATTGGAGGAGGACTGACCAAACTTTGTGCCTTCCACCATAGTGATGAATGCTGTGGTGGATATTTGTGTTAAATGTTTATTGTGTATTGTGTGGTCTTTTTTTATTGTACCGCTGCTGGCAAATTGCTCTGCACTTTATGTGCAAGTGAAGAATAAAACTTGACGATCAAATCAGCTGGGCAAGTTGGATGAGGATATGCACAAAATGCTGGAGTAACTCAGCGGGACAGGCAGCATCTCTGGATAAATGGAATGGGACCCAAAATGTCTCCTTTGTGTCGTGTTCGGTTTAAACCAGCATCTGCAGTTCGTTCCTACACACCATGTTTGTCCTTGTATCTATTACCCTCTAATCCAGGCAAATTCCTCTGTACATCAATGCAGTTAGGGGTCTTGCATTCTCTACATACTTTCCCCTTGTATTCCACCTCTATGTCACTGGGTGGGTTTAAGAGAGAGTTAGATAGAGCTCTAGGGGCTAGTGGAGTCAAGGGATATGGGGAAAAGGCAGGCATGGGTTATTGATAGGGGACTATCAGCCATGATCACAATGAATGGCGGTGCTGGGTCGAAGGGCCGAATGGCCTCCTCCTGCACCTATTTTCTATGTTTCTAAGTTTCTATAAGTGCACCACCTTACATTTCTTCAGTTTAAACTCCATCTTCCAATTCTCCGTCCATATCAGTAAATTATTTATATCCCAACATGTCCCATGACACCCTTCATCACTGCCTACAGCTTCACAACTTTTGGTGTTTCTACAAACCTACTAACCAACCCATCCACATTTCAGTTGGGTCCCAGCATCACACGGGAGGGCTGGTCCCCCAATGCAATATTCCACCTCTCCACCAATTCCAATATTGGTGGCCAGTGGGGGGGGGGGGGGGGGGGGGGAGGAGCGCTAGTATGGGTGTTGTGGGATGAAGGGACTGGTTTCAAGAGGGCTAGTATGAACATTGTGGGTCAAATGGATTCTTGGGCTGGCAGCTCAGTCACTCAAGCCTGTTGTGCTCGCAGCTCACTCACTCATGGCTGGTGGGCTGGCAGTTGACTCATGGCTATTCCTTGAAATTCCATTTCAAGCAGGGTGCAAGGCCAACAAATTAAAGTGCAGTTTCTTACCACTTCAAGCAGGGTACAAGGCCACCAAATTCAAGTGCAGTTTCATACCATTTCAAGCAGGGTACAAGGCCACTAAAGACAGCGAGTCGTGACCTCTCCCTCCTCCATCTTGTAGAGACTGAGCCACGCCCACACTTCTGGGTTTTATAGTCCCTTCCTCCCTCGCACCAGAAGGGGCGTGGCCTTCATGGCATGATTGAGAGAATTTCAACATTTTTTAAACACTAATAACTCTTATTTTTCTTCGATGGGAAAACTCCTCAGCACCTGATAAGCGGAGGGGAACTCTGAGTAAGATGGCCAAAAATCACAGCCGTAAGAAGGCAGCGTTTTTTTCTAAAATCAATATACAGAACAACAGGTAGTGGTCAAGATCAGACTTTTAGCGGTAGAGCTGCCGCCACACAGCGTCAGAAACCCGGGTTTGATCCTTACTTCGGATACTGTCTGTATGGAGTTTGTACATTCTCCCCATGACCTGCGTGGGTTTACTCCGAGATCTTCAGTTTCCTCCAACACTCCAAAGACGTGCAGGTTTGCAGGTTGATTGGCTTCGATAGAGGTTACGGAGTGAAGGCAGGAGAATGGGCTTAGGAGGGAGAGATAGATCAGCCATGATTGAATGGCGGCGTAGACTTGATGGGCCGAATGGCCTAATTCTGTTCCTATCACTTATAATCTTGTAATGGTATGATAAAGATTGTAAATTGTTTCTAGAGAGCAGGAAAGTGTTACTGTATGGGGATCGCTGGTCGGCGCGGACAGGGTGGGCCGAAGGTCCCATTTCCGCTCTGTATCTCTAAACTAAACTAAACTAAACTAAAAACAGATACCCACAGAACTACACTAGTCAGTAACCTCCAGCCTAGATATCACCGTTCAATCACAACCCTGTTTCCTTCCTACAAACTCCGTACAGACAGCACCCGTAGTCAGGATCGAACCCGGGTCTCTGGTGCTGTAAGGTAGCAACTCTACCACTGTGGCACCATGCCATACCTAAAGAAGGCCTGGTATTACAGAGCGCAGGCCTAAGACCAAGCTTGCCAGCAGATGCTTGAAGCAGTATTTACCCCTGAATCTTACCCCTAATGCCTGTTTTATCTACAGTGCTGCACCTTGATATTTCTGCCTGTACTTTTCTGCAGCTTGGCTTTCAAGTCGGCACAGAAGCGCAGCTGGTAGAGCCACTGCCCCGGAGACCCAGGTTCAATCCTGTCCATGGGACCTGTCTGCGTGGAGTTTGCACGATCTCACTGTGACTGCATGGTTTCTTCCGGTTTCTTCCGGCTTCTCCGGTTCCCTCCCACATTCCAAATTTGTAAGTTAATTGGCCCATGTAAATTGTCCCGTGTGTAGGGAGTGAGTGAGAAAGGGGGATAACATAGATCCAGTGTGAATGAGTGATCGATGGCTGGCATGGGCTCAGTGGGCCGAATGGCCTTTTCCCATGCTGTATCGCTAAACTAAATTAAACTAACCCATGCTTCCTGTCACATCATTGGCCTTAGTTAGCTATAAACATGGGCTGTCTTGATCAAGCGTTGCCTATTTCCTTCGCTCCATAGATGCTGCTAAACGCGCTGAGTTTCTCCAGCATTTTTGTGTACTCTCTGCTAGATGATTTTTCTCCTGTTAACATTCTGTTCTTATCAGAGACCAGAACACTTAATGTGCCCTATATCTAAGAGGAGGAAAAAAAGACACAAAGTGCTGAAGCAACTCAACAGGAAAGGCAAATATTTATGAAGAGCAGGGATTGGTGATGATATGGGTCAGGACCCTTCTTCAACTGTGTTCATTTCTGGGCACCTTGTTGTAGGAAAACATGTTGTCAAACTGGAAAGGGCGCAGAGAAGATTCATGAGGATGTTGCTAAGACTTGAGGGCCTGAGCTAGAGGGAGAGATTGAGCAGGCTGGGACAATATCCCTTGGAGTGCAGGAGGAAGAGGCGTGATCTTTTAGAGATGTAATAAATCATGAGAAGAATAGATCAGGGAGATGCAGAGAGTCTTGCCCAGAGTAGTTGAATCGAGAAACAGAGAACAGAGGTTTAAGTTGAGGGGGGAAAGATCCTAAGAACCTAACTTTTTCACACAAAGGGTATTGGGTGTATGGAATTAACTGCCGGAGGAGGTAGTTGATGCAGGTATTATCGTAACGTCTAAGAAACATTTAAGGGCCTGTCCCACGAGCATGCGACTGCATGCGGCAAGCGCGACCAAACCGGACGCGGGGGCCGCGCGGGGGTCACGCGGAGGTCGAGTGATCCCCGTACAGGGCCGGTCCCACCAGCATGCGCCTGCATACAGCGAACGCGACCAAACCGGACGCGGGGGAAGCGGGGGCCGTGCGGAGGTCGAGTGAGTGACGTGAAGTTCGAGCGAAGTCTGCGGGAAGTCCGCGCGTGACTTATGGCATCAAGACGCTGCGTACGGCGTCAAGACGCTGTGCACGCCCGTCGAGGCGGTGCGTACAGCGTCGAGGCGGCTGCGGGTCGGCAGGCCGTTGCCGCGTGGAATTTTTGAACAGTGTCAGTTTTTCGGAGCCCCGCGCGATGTCGGGACCAGCTCCGCACAACAACAGCTCCGGCGATCGAAGTGGGACCGGCCCCGTGAGGCCGTACGGCTCAAGCGACCACGTTAGGTCGCGCTTGCTGCATGGAGTCGCATGCTCGTGGGACAGGCCCTTTAGACAGGTACATGGACAGGACAGGTTTGGAGGGATATGGGCCAAATGCAGGCAGATGGGACCAGTGTAGATGGGACATGTTGGTCTGTGTGGACAAGTTGGGCCAAAGGCTGTATGACTAAAACTTAATGACACCTTGTGTCGTTTGTGTAAACCAGTATCTGCAGTTCTTTGTTTCTACATCTAAGAAGAGGAATGTGCATATCAAGCTAAACTGCCTCTCAGCCTCCTCCCATCAATTTTGAGTACTTATCTCTCTCCACTCCCCCATCCAGGAGCTGCGCTTTATCCAGATCAGCAGCAATAAATGTGAGCTTGACCTCCATTTCCATACTGCTGGTGTGTGGGACCCATCTCTCCCTCATTCCTCTTGATCCCTGGCACTATCTCCTCCTGCTGGACCCACTGCAGTTCACTTACCGCTACAACAGATCAACGGTGGATGCGATCTCGCTGGCCCTCCACTTGGCTCTGGACCACTCGGACAATAGAAATGCATATGTCAGGCTGTTATTCATTGATTACAGCTCGGCGTTTAACACCATCATCCCCTCCAAGCTAGTTACCAAGCTCTCAGATCTGGGTCTCTGCGCATCCCTCTACAATTGGATCCTCGACTTCCTCATCCACAGACCACAGTCTGTCCGTATTGGTGAAAATGTGTCATCCTCAATAACAATCAACACGGGAGCACCTCAAGGCTGCGTGCTCACCCCCCTGCTGTACTCACTCTATACTCATGACTGTGTAGCTGGACATAGTGCGAACTCCATCATCAAGTTCGCCGGCGACACCACTGTTGTGGGACGAATCATTGATGGTGACGAGTCAGAGTATAGAAGTGAGATCTACCGATTGACCAAATGGTGCCAGCACAATAACCTGGCTCTCAACACCAGCAAAACCAAGGAACTGATTGTGGACTTTGGAAGGGGTAGGATGGGGACTCACAATCCCGTTTATATCAATGGTGGAAAGGGTCAAGAACTTCAAATTCCTGGGCGTGCATATTTCTGAAGATCTTTCCTGGTCCCAGCACACTGATGCAATTATAAAGAAAGCACATCAGTGCCTCTACTTCCTGAGCAGACTATGGAGAGTTGGTATGTCAAGGAGGGCTCTCTCGGCCTTCTACAGGTGCACAGTAGAGAGCATGCTGATTGGTTGCATCGTGGCTTGGTTCGGCAACTTGAGCGTCCAGGAGTGGAAAAGAATGTAGAAAGTTGTGACCACTGCCCAGTCCATCATCGGCTCTGACCTCCCCACCATCGAAGGGATGTATCGCAGTCACTGCCTCAAAAAGGCTGCCAACATCATCAAGGACCCACACCATCCTGGCCATACACTCATCTCTCCGCTGCCATCAGGTAGAAGGTACACAAGCCTGAAATCTGCAACATCCAGGTTCAGGAACAGCAATTCCCCACAGCCATCAGGCTATTAAACTCACCATCAAACAAACTTTGAACTACAACAGCCTATTGCACTTTAACTGTATATTTATGTGTATATATATATGGCCTATGCTATATAGACACACTGAACTGTTCTGTATTTATGCTTACAATACTCTGTTGTGCTGCAGCAAAGCAAGAATTTCATTGCCCTATCTGGGACACATGACAATAATCTCTCTTGACTTGACTTGGCTGGGAGAAAGGCCTAGATAAAGTGGATGTGGACAGGATGTTTCCACTAGTGGGAGAGTCTAGGACCAGACGTCCTAGTCTCAGAAAAAAAAGGACGTTCCTTTAGGCAGGAGTTGAGGAGTGATTTATTTAGTTAGAGGGTAGAACCTGTGGAGTACTTTGCCACAGAAGGCTGTGGAGGCCAAGTCAATGGATATTTTTAAGGCAGAGATGGATAGATTCTTGATTAGTACGGGTGTCAGGGGTTATGGGGAGAAGGCAGGAGAATGGGGTTAGGGGTGAGAGGTAGATCAGCCATTATTGAATGGCAGAGTAAACAATGGCTGAATGGCCCAATTCTGCTCCTATCACTGATGAACTTATGAGAGTGAGTGCAATCAGAGTGCAGAGTGGATGTTGACCTGGATGTGTAAACAGTGGAGTGGGTAACGCACCGAGCCAGCACTGAACAAACTGCAGCAACTCAGAGCCAGCATCACGTGCAGCCTGAGCAAACACAGCAGGAACGCAACAGGATACAACAGCAGGATGCCAGAGTCAGTGTGGCCCGACCACAGAGGTTTGCTCAGCAGGGGGAGCTTAGAGAAAGAGAGAGATTTTGTTCCGTTTCCCGAAGACAGACACACACTACTAGAGTAACTCACAGGGTCAGGCAGCATCTCTGGAGAAAAAGGATGTGTGCTGTTTCGTGACTCCACTTTCAGACTAAAGAAGGACCCCGACCCAAACCATCACCCATCCTTTTTCTCCAGAGATGCTGCCAGACCCGCTGAGTTACTCCAGCACTTTCTGTCTATCTTCGATATATACCAGCATCTGCTTGTTCCTTTATGCACATTTAGTTTAGTTTAGTTCAGATATACAGCATGGAAACACTGGCCACTCGGCCCCCTGAGTCCATGCTGACCATCGATCACTCGTTCATACACTAATTCTATACACTCCCTACACACCAGGGGCAAATTACAGAGGGCCAATTAACCTACAAACCCGCACGTCTTTGGGATGTGGGAAGAAACTGGAGCACTCGGAGGAAACGCAAGAGGTCACAGGGAGAACATGTAGACACCACACAGACAGTACCTGAAGTCTAAGATAAAGGCTTAGTGAATTATATCTCATGAGAGAATTGAGCAGCTGGGCTTGTACAAGAGAATGGAGCAGCTGGGCTTGTACACTCCGGAGTTTAGAAAGATGAGAGGGGATCTCATTGAAACAACTAAGATTGTTAAGGGTTTGGACACGCTAGAGGCAGGAAACATGTTCCCGATGTTGGGGGAGTCCAGAACCAGGGGCCACAGTTTAAGAATAAGGAGTAAGCCATTTAGAACGGGGACGAGGAAACACTTTTTCTCACAGAGAGTGGTGAGTCTGTGGAATTCTCTACCTGAGAGGGCGGTGGAGGCCGGTTCTCTGGATGGCGGTGCTGGCTCGAAGGGCCGAATGGCCTTCTCCTGCACCTAATGTCTATTCTCTCATTGAGCCGTCTAGAAGCAAGACAAAATCAACTGGTGGAGCTGCAGCCTCACAGTGCCAGATACCCGGGTTTGACCCTGACCTCAGGTGCTGTGTGTGGGGAGTTTGCACGTTGTCCCTATGACTCTGTTTAAGAAGGAACTGCAGATGCTGGAAAAATGGAAAGTAGACAAAAAATACTGGAGGAACTCAGTGGGTGAGGCAGCATCTATGGAGAAAAAGAGTAGGCGACGTTTTGGGTCGAGACCCTTCTTCAGACTGATGGGGGGGGGGGGGGGGGGGGAAAAAAAAAGGAAGGAAGAGGCGGAGACAATGGGCTATGTGGGAGAGCTGGGAAGGGGGAGGTGAAGAAGGGAGAAAGCAAGGACTACCTGAAATTAGAGAAATCGATGTTCATGCCCGCTGGGGTGTAAACTACCCAAGCGAAATATGAGGTGTTGTTCCTCCAATTTACACTGGGCCTCATTCTAGCAATGGAGGAGGCCCAGGACAGAAAGGTCAGATTCAGAATGGGAGGAGGAGTTGAAGTGCTGGGCAAACGGGAGATCAGGTTGGTTAGTACGGACTGTGTGGAGGTGCTGGGCGAAGTGGTTGCCGAGCCTACGCTTGGTCTCGCCGATGTAGAGAAGGCGACACCTACGACAGCGGATGCAGTAGATGAGGTTGGAGGAGGTGCAGGTGAACCTCTGCCTCACTTGGAGAAGACTGTTTGGGTCCTTGGATGGAGTCGAGGGGGGAGGTAAAGCGACATGTAGCATTTCCTGCGGTTGCAGGGGAAAGTACTGGGGAGCGGCTGGTACAGGTGGGAAGGGACAAATTGACCAGGGAGTTACGGAAGGAACGGTCTCTACGGAAAGCAGAAAGGGGAGGAGATGGGAAGATGTGGCCAGTGGTAGGATCTCGCTGGGGGTGGCAAAAATGTTGGAGGATTATTTTTTGTATAAGGCAGGAAAATTGGATTAAGAGTTAGAGATCAGCCATGATTGAATGACGAGTAGACTCGATGGGCCGAATGGCCTATTTCTACTCCAATAATTTGTGAACTCATTGGGTTCACCTCCAGGTAGAGCCTGAGAACGTTCCTAAACATTAATGGATTAGCTAGGAAGTCTGCAGATGACACACAAATGATGAGGTTGCAGACAGCGAGGAAGATTGTCAGAGTATACAGTGGGATATACAGTGCATTCAGAAAGTATTCAGACCCCTTCACTTTTTCCACATTTTGTTACGTTACAGCCTTATTCTAAAATGGATTAAATTCATTTTTTTTATCAGCAATCTACACACAATAGCCCACAATAAAAACGTGAAAACAGGTGTTTAGAAAATTTTGCAAAATAATTAAAAATAAATAACTGAAATATCACATTTACATAAGTATTCAGACCCTTTACTCAGTACTTTATTGAGGCACCTTTGGCAGTGATTACAACCTCAAGTCTTCTTGGGTATCACGCTACAAGCTTGGCACACCTGTATTTGGGTAATTTATACCATTCTTCTCTGCAGATCCTCTCAAGCTCTGTCAGGTTGGATGGGGAGCGTCGATGCACAGCTATTTTCAGATCCCTCCAGAGATGTTCGATCGGGTTCAAGTCCGGGCTCTGGCCGGGCCACTTACGGACATTCACAGACTTGTCACAAAGTCACTCTTGCGTTGTCTTGGACGTGAGCTTTAGGTCGTTGTCCTGTTGGAAGGTGAACGTCTGCTCCAGTCCGAGGTCCTGAACGCTCTGGAGCAGGTTTTCATCAAGGATCTCTCTATACCTTGCTCCGTTCATCTTTACCTCGATCCTGACTGGTCTCCCAGTTCCTACCGCTGAAAAACATCCCTACAGCATGATGCTGCCACCACCATGCTTCACCGTAGACATGGTATTGGCCAGGTGATGAGCGGTGCCTGGTTTCCTCCAGACGTGACACTTGGCATTCAGGCCAAAGAGTTCAATCTTGGTTTCATCAGGCCAGGGAATCTTGTTTAGGTGCCTTTTGGCAAACTCCAAGTGGGCTGTCATGTGCCTTTAACTGAGGAGTGGCTTCTGTCTGGCCACTCTACAATAAAGGCCTGATTGGTGGAGTGCTGCAGATATAGTTGTCCTTCTGGAAGTTTCTCCCATCTCCACAGAGGAACTCTGGAGCTCTGTCAGAGTGACCATCGGGTTCTTGGTCACCTCCCTGAATATGTGTAAGTCTTTATCCTAAGGCCCTTCTCCCTTGATTGCTCAGTTTGGCCAGGCTCTATGAAGAGTCCTGGTGGTTTCAAAGTTCTATTTAAGAATGACGGAGGCCACTGTGCTCTTTGGGACCTGCAATGCTCCAAAAAATGTTTTCCCCAGATCTGTGTCTCAACACAATCCTGTCTCGGAGGTCTACAGACAATTCCTTCGTCTTCATGGCTTGTTTTTTGCTCTGACATGCACTGTCAACTGTGAGACCTTATATAGACAGGTGTGTGCCTTTCCAAATCATGTACAATCAATTTAATTTACCACTTGTCGACTCCTATCAAGTTGTAGAAACATCTCAAGGATAATCAATGGAAACACGATGCACCAAAGCTCAATTTGAGAGCTACAGCAAAGGGTCTGAAGACTTATGTAAATGTGATATTTCAGTTATTTGTTTTGAATTATTTTACAATAATTACTAATCACCTGTTTTCGCTTTTATATTATGAGGTATTGTGCGTAGATTGATGATTTAAAAAAATGACTGTAACCAATTTTAGAATAAGGCTGTAATATAATAAAATGTGGAAAAAGTGAAGGGGTCTGAATACTTGCTCAATGCACTGTAGATCAGCTGCAGAAATGGGAAGAGCAATGGCAGATGGAGTTTAATCCAAGCAAGTTTGAGGTGGTGCACTTTAGGAGGTCAAATGTAAGGGGAAAGCATACTGTTAATGGACCTTTGACATTATTGACGTACAGAGGGACATCAGGGTCCAAGTCCAGAATTTCCTGGAAGTGGAAACGCATATAGATAGAATGGTAAAAAGGCGTATGGCATGCTTGCCTTCATCAGTTGGGGCATTGAGCATATGACTCAGGACGTCATGTTGTCACTATGTAAATCTTTGCTTAGTCCACATTTGGTGTATTGCATGCAGATCTGGTCGCTCCCATTACAGGAAGGATGTGGAGTCTTCGGAGAGGGAGCAGAGGAGGAAGGCTGCCTGGATGAGGGGTGCTAGCTACAGGGAGAGGTGGGACAGACATGGATTGTTTTCTATGGAGCATCGTAAGTTATGGGTAGACCTATATTGTGATAGAAGTATATTAAAAATGATGAGAGGCACAGGTAGGGTAGACAAGCAGAACCTTCTTCTCAGGAGGAAATGACAGAGAGCACAGGGCATAGCCTTAAGATGAGAGGGACAAAGTTTAATTGAGATGCGTGGCACAAGTTTTTTTTACACAGAATGGTGAAGGCCCGGAACGCATTGTCAAGGTTGGTGGTGAAATCAGATACAACACTGGCATATATGATGCTTTTAGACAGGCACGTGGATATGCAGGGAATAAGAGGGATATGTATCACGTGCAGGCAGCAGAGATTAGGACGGCACGGTGGCGCAGCGGTAGAGTCGCTGCCTTACAGCGCCAGAGACCCGAGATCGATCCTGACTACGGGTGCTGTCTGTGCGGAGCTTGTACGTTCTCCCTGTGACCGCGTGGCTTTTCTCCCAGTGTTCCAGTTCCCTCCCACACTCCAAAGACGTACAGGTTTGTAGGTTAATGGCCTTCAGCACAAATCGTAAATTGTCCCAGGTGTGTGGGATAGTGCACAAGTGTGGAGATCGCTGGCTGACGAGGACTTGGTGGGCCGAAGGGCCTATTTCCGCACTGTATCTCTTAACTAAACTAAATGCCCAGTGTCCGGCCCAAAACAGAATAACAAAGCAAGATTAGCCTCACTTCCTCCACCTTTTTATTAGTTAAGTAGAAGATCACCTGTTTGCATAATGTCATTCATCAATTTACAGCTCATGGAATTATGCAGTAAAACTTGTACATCAGATCAGTAAATAGAATCTGATTGAACAGCTGCTGAATATAGTTGGCACACACGATGAACTACGTTGGCACTGTTTTATATTTGAATCCTGACGGCACCTCTCAACTCTGCTGCCTTATTGTTTCTTGAAGATTCTTTTGGCTTCCTGTCCATCGATCTTCATCACCTACATTTGGAGGGAAATATATCTGGTTAGGAGCAAGATGCCTCCATTTTCACTTCACGCTGCCTCGGCAAGGCCAGCAGCATAATCAAGGACCAGTCTCACCCTGGTCACTCCCTCTTCTCCCCTCTCCCATCGGGCAAAAGGTACAGAAGTGTGAAAACGCACACCTCCAGATTCAGTGTTTAAGAAAGAACTGCAGATGTTTCCAGCATCTATAACCATATAATTGTTATATGGTTATATGGTTATAGATGCTGGAAAAATCGAAGGTAGACAAAAATGCTGGAGAAACTCAGCGGCTAAGGCAAACGTCGCCTATTCCTTTGCTCCACAGATGCTGCCTCACCTGCTGAGTTTCTCCACTATTTTTGTCTACCTCCAGATTCAGTGATAGTTTCTTTCCAGCTGTCATCAGGCAACTGAACCATCCTATAACCAACTAGAGAGCAGTCCTGAACTATTATGTACCTCATTGAAGACCCTCGGACTATTTTTGATCAGACTTTACTGGCCTTATCTTGCACTAAGCGTTATTCATGTTATTCCTTTTAACATGTATCTATACACTGTGGACGGCTCGATTGTAATCATGCATTGTCTTTCCGCTGACTGGTTAGCACGCAACAAAAGCTTTTCGCTGTACCTCTGTACATGTAACAATAATGACTAGTGTGTGCAGTTGTTGGTATCACCCAACATGTTAATGAGCAAGTCTGTTGCTTGTAACCCATCAATGTATTTAGCCCATAGTTGCTTGGATTAGGGGGCATTAGCTACAGGGGGAGGTTGGACAGACTTGGATTGTTTTATCTGGAATGTCGGAATACACTGCCAGAGTTGCTGGTGGAGGCCGATACGATAGTGGCGTTTAAGAGGCTTTGGATCGGCTTTTCTCTTTCACTTCCTCCATATCATTTCACACAATGTCTACAATTACCGAGGCATAGAACATAGACCAGTACAGTACAGGAACAGGCTCTGCGGCCCACAATGCCTGTCCTGAACATCATTCCAAGACCAACTCTACTTTGCACATGATCCATATTCCTCCATTCCCAGCAATTTGGCCCTATGAATGTCCTGGCATCTTCGTTGTATTAGTTTTGTTTGGTTTAGTTTAGTTTAGTTTAGCTCAGAGAAACAGCACGGAAACAGGCCCTTTGGCCCGTCGAGTCTACGCCGACCAATGATCACCCTGTACACTAGTGCTATCCTACACACTACAGACAATTTACAGAAGCCAATTAACCTACAAACCTGCACGTCCTTGGGATGTGGAAGGAAACCGGGGCACCAGGAGACAACCCATGTGGTCACAGGGAAGAACGTACGAACTCCATATAGACAGCACCCGAGGTCAGGATTGAACCTAGGTCTCTGGTACTGTGAGGCAGAAGCACTACCGTTGCGCCACTGTGCCACCCCAAGTTTCTATTGTGGGACGAGAGTGGCTTCATCCACAAGCCTCGCCTGTCCCAAGTCCAAACCACCAGAACTTCCAATTTGCAGCGGGCTCCACTAAACCTTCATCAACCCATGACCTACCTGCACCAGCTTATCACCACTAACTTCTCTCATGATGCTGAACTCTTTTCCATCCGAGAGCCTCTTAAAATGTCCATTCAAGCAATTTGGTTTGGACAAGCCGAATGTTCCCTGAAACAGAAAGAGGGGATTATTGGAGGTGGCTGAAGAAGGGTCTTAACCCAAAATGTCACCCATTCCTTCTCTCGAGAGATGCAGCCTGACCCGCTGTTATTCCAGCATTTTGTGTCTATCTTCAGTTATTGGAGGCACAAGGAACCACAGATGCTGGAACCTTTGGCAAAGTACTGAGTGCTCTGTAACTCAGTAGGAACTCAGTGGGTCAGGCAGCATCTGTGGAGGGAATGGACAGACAATGGTTTTGGTTGGGATCCCTCAGCCTGGAGAAGTGCCCAAACGTGAAGCATCACTTGCCATCTGTACCTTGAATTCAATTATCTTTTCAATGCCTCGTCATCTGCTGTTTTACTGGTTTGTTCAGTTTTCCATTCACATTCATATCCTTATCAAGATGTGGACTCTCAAGGGCCTGACCCACTTACGTGTCCTTGGCACGCAAATTACGCGACCGCATGGTCGCGTTGAGGCGCACAGGCATCATGTGGCCACGCGGGGCCGGTCCCACTGAGAAGCGCGGAGGGGTATGTAGTTGTGTGCGACATCGCGTGGGGTTCCGAAAATTTAGTAGCGAACAAAATCTTCGCGCGCCAACGGCCTGTCGCGTAACTGACGGCCAAAGTGGGACAGGCCCAAGACCCTGGCGTGATGCAACGTCTCACCTCCAACAGCAGCAGAAGCGGGCAAACGATCGCCGAGCTCGGCCTGGGGCTCACGGCCGTTGCGGTCCGGATCCGACCCCACTTCTACTCCCAGAGCGGGGCCAAGAAAATTGAAGATAGACACAAAATGCAGAAGTAACTCAGCGGGACCGGCAGCATCTCTGGAGAGAAGGAATGGATGCCGTTTCGGATCAAGACCCTTCTTTCAGACTAAAAAAGAGTCTCGACCCGAAATATCACCCATTCCTTCTCTCCGGAGATGCTGCCGGTCCCGCTGAGTTACTCCAGCATTTTGTGTCCATCTTCAAATGACGTCACGCGCTCCAGACGGCTGTGCGGGCGCATGATGACGAGTGCGACCTTTGCGGGACCGTCGCACCTGAACGCGACCACGAGGTTGCATAATTAGCGTGCCAAGGACACGTAAGTGGGACTGGGGCTTTACACATCGGCGAGACCAAACGTAGACTGGGTGATGGTTTCGCCGAACACCTTTGCTCAGTCCGCCTGGAACTATCTGATCTCTCGGTTGCTAAACACTTCAATTCTCCTTCCCATTCCACACTGGCCTTCCTGTCCTCAGCCTCCTCCATTGTCACAGTGGGGCTAATTGGAGGAACAGCATCTCATATTTCGCTTGAGCAGCTTACAACCAGTGGTATGAATATTGATTTCTCTAACTTCAGGTAACTCCTGCACTCCCTCTCTCTCCATCCCTCCCCCACCCAACATGTACCAGCTTCAGTCATCTTGTTGAGTCTCATTGTCAGAACTTGTTCTCACCGAACAAACAGCTAACAATGGCCTGTTTCCTTTATCATTGTTAAGGGCTTGTCCCACTTTCATGACCTAATTCGCGACCTTTTTTACTCGTGGACATTTTTCATCGGGCTAGAAAAATGCCCCAACCTACTTGTTGCCACGACTAGCATCACAACATACCTACAACCTCCTATGACCCCGTGCCGACCATGCTGCGAGTATGAGTCAAGGGTAAACTCGGCAGAGGTCGTGAATTAGGTTGTGAAAGTGGGACAGGCCCTTTACTTTTTTGCATATCTTTCATTCATTTGTTCTAAACATCTCCACATCGCCGTCTATCTCTCTCGTTTCCTTTTCCCATGACTCTCAGTCTGAAGAAGGGTCTCGATCCGATACGACACATATTCCTTTTCTCCGGAGATGCTGCCTGACCCGCTGAGTTACCCACTGAGCATTTTGTGTCTATCTTCTCTTTACAGTGCAGTTTGAGGAAGAGTCCTGACATGAAATGTCGTCTGTCCATTCCCTCCACAGATGCTGAAACCTCGGCCTCAAATCCTGAAACCTATGCCTCCTCCATTGTCAGAGTGAGTCTAATCATAAATTGGAGGAACAGCATCTCATTTTCCCTCTCTCTCCATCTCTCCCCCACCCAAGTCGCATCAGCTTTTGGTTCATCACCCATTCCTTCTCTCCAGAGATGCTGCCTGTGCCGCTGAGTTATTAATGTCTTTGATCTCATGACATTTACTGGCTGCTAATTTAAAGAGCTCTGCTGATATCAGGGCTGGATAAGGATGTCTGTGAATTACTGGGATACTGCCTGGCCATGTCCTCCCTGTCACACAACGACACCACAGATAACCTGCTCATGATTAGCGAGTAACTCCAAGCAGCTGGTGGAGCGGCTGCTTCAGAGGGCCACAGACCCAGGTTTGATCCTGACCTCGGGTGCTGTCTGTGTGGAGTTTGCACATTCTTCCTGTGACCCTGAGGGTTCTCTCCGGGTGCTCCAATTTCCTCCCACATCCCAAAGACGTGCGGGTTTGTAGGTTAATCAGCCTCAATAAATTACCCCTAGTGTGTCGGGGTTGGATGGGAAAGTGGGATAACATAGAACTAGTGTAAACGGGTGATCGATGGGTAGTGTGAATTTGTTGGGCCAAAGACAATAGACAATAGGTGCAGGAGTAGGCCATTCGGCCCTTCGAGCCAGCACCGCCATTCAATGTGATCATGGATGATCATCCCCAATCAGTACCCCGTTCCTGCCTTCTCCCCATATCGCTTGACTTCGCTATTTTTAAGAGCCTTATCTAGCTCTCTCTTGAACCTGCCTCCACCGCCCTCTGAGCCAGAGAATTCCACAGACACACCACTCTCTGTGAGAAAAAGTGTTTCCTCATCTCCGTTCTAAATGGCTTACACCTTATTCTTAAACTGTGGCCCCTGGTTCTGGACTCCCCCAACATCGGGAACATGTTTCCTACCTCTAGCGTGTCTAAGCCCTTAACAATTCGTATGTTTTAATGAGATTCCCTCTCATCCCTCCAAACTCCAGAGTGTACAAGCCCAGATGCTCCATTCTCTCAGCATATGACAGTCCTGCCATCCCGGGAATTAACCTTGTAAACCTACGTTGCACTCCCTCAATAGCAAGAATGTCCTTCCTCAAATTAGTGGACTAAAACTGCACACAATACTCCAGGAGTGGTCTCACTAGGGCTCTGTACAACTGCAGAAGGACCTCTTTGCTCCTATGTTCAATTCCTCTTGTTATAAAAGCCAACATGTCATTAGCTTTCTTCACTGCCTGCTGTACCTGCATGCTTACTTTCATAGACTGATGTACAAGGAACCCCAGATCCCGTTGTACTTCCCCTTTTCCCAACTTGACGCCATTTAGATAGTAGGGCATGTTTCCATACTTAACTAAACAACTAAACTAAACTAAACTAAATGTGTATGTTTGTAAGTTAATTGGCCTCTGAAAAATGGCCCTTAGTGTGTAGGGAGTGGATGAAAAAGTGGAATAAATAGTGTGAACTAGTGCGAACAGGTGATCACTGGTTGGCATGGACTCGATGGGCTGAAGGGCCTGCTTCCATGCTCTGTTTTTCGATCTTTCAATTAATAGATGAGGTGATACAGTCATGAAAACAATATCCTCATGTGCATCGGTCCCAGCTCCAGTTTAAGCCGAGCCACTGACTAGATAACATCACTGTGGTCATTTACTCCCCTGTAGCACTGTAACCAGCCTCACACTGCAAGCAGCAAAACACCGCCCCAAAACAGGCAGCTCCCTTCTACAGAAAGACACAAAGTGCTGGAATAGCTCAGTGGGACGGGCAGCATCTCTGGAGAACATGGAGAAAGTTGGAAGAGAGGTGGGGCAAGATAAAGCCTGGCAAGTGGATACAGGTGAGAGGCATTAGATTGCCAAATGGGTGGACAAAGGCCAGAGATGGAAAGACAAAAGGCTATGAGATAAGGAGGCCAGGAGAGAAGACGTGTGAAAATGTGAAGCCAGAGGAAGGAAGAGAGTTGGAGGGGGTTGGGTGTGGAGGGGAGAGGGAAGGGGGAAGGGGGAGTAGGATGTGGAGGTGGAGGTGGAAGGGGGGGACTCTTGGAAGGGGGGAAGATAGGGAAGGAGGGAAACTGGGGAGGGGTCACTGAGGAAGTGGGGAGGGGGGGGTGACGTCTTCCTGCAATACCTTCACTTGACTCCCGTCAGCGAGAGGACTTTCAAATTCTTCGTCCACGTTCCACTGCGAGGTCTTTGTGCAGAGGCAGCTTCTCTCCTTGATGGTGAAGGTGCCGCCCACCTGCTTGATGTTCATCTCCGTCTTGTCCTCCAGCAGCTTGGTCCTGTGCTGCTCAGGCACCCCTGTAACAGAGAGCAGCGCACCTCATCAGGCCACCACACTGTGGCAGTGGCCGGGGAGCACCCTCAACGTTCAGCCCCAGAGCAATCCCAGAGCATTCCCGGAGTATTCTCAGAGTATTCTCAGAGTATTCCCAGAGTATTCCCAGAACAATCTCAGACCAATCCCATAGCAATCTCAAAGCTATCCCAATTCTCGGAGTATTCCCAGAGTATTCCTGAAGTATTCCCGGAGTATTCCCAGGGTATTCCCAGAGTATTTCCAGAGAAATCCCAGTGATCCCAGAGTGATCCCAGAGCATACCCAGAGTATTTCTGGAATATTTGTGGAGCGAGAGCATGCTGACCGGTTGCATCGTGGCTTGGTTCGGCAACTTGAGCGCCCAGGAGCGGAAAAGACTACAAAAAGTAGTAAACACTGCCCAGTCCATCATCGGCTCTGACCTCCCTTCCATCGAGGGGATTTATCGCAGTCGCTGCCTCAAAAAGGCTGGCAGCATCATCAAGGACCCACACCATCCTGGCCACACACTCATCTCCCTGCTACCTTCAGGTAGAAGGTACAGGAGCCTGAAGACTGCAACATCCAGGTTCAAGAATAGCTGCTTCCCCACAGCTATTAAACTCATGTTCAAGAAGAAACTGCAGATGCTGGAAAATCGAAGGTACACAAAAAAGCTGGAGAAACTCAGCGGGTGCAGCAGCATCTATGGAGCGATGGAAATAGGCAACGTTTCGGGCTGAAACCCTTCTTCAGACTTATTAAACTCAACTGAAACAAAACTCTGAACATTAATAGCCCATTATCTAGGTATGTTACAAAACCTACCTGAATCGTGGCTGAGCATCTGCCCCACCCCTTGTGTGTGATTTTGGAGCTGTTTGGAGGGGGCGGGTTTAAAACCCGATTTTTACTAGGCTGTTCCAATCGCAGATGTTCAGCCTAGTAAATCATTAACGGAGAATCGCTGCAAGACCCGGTCCCAAAAGCTATTATTAGTTTTATAGGCCTCGAATAGTAGATATAATAAATTTAAAAGCTCTCGTTCAGTTCGCAAGCTTTCGCAGCCCCAGGGTTTTATAAAGCAAACAATTAAAGGTATGTACCTTATTTTTACATTAAATGGGGCATATATATAACCCTATAATTATAATTTTCTATAGCGAATAGCTCATTTTGGGCTTTTTATATCCCGCAGTATTTTTCTCGGCATTTGAGGGCACTAATCTAGCGCGCTGTCAACATTCTAAACCAGCGCGTTCACAGAAACCCACTAGAAAACCGATTTAAATGGGCATTTATTTACAGCAATTGAACACTAAATTCCTTCCATTTGGCCTATAAATTAATGTAAATTAGATATAAAAATCATGTTATATTGTGAATTATTTGTGAATAATCTTTGGACACTTAGGCTATTTAAAAATGTTAATCTTTCCTTAAGAAATGTGCTTTTGACTATCCAAGATCACAGCTTTTTTGTAATGCCCATTGAAAATCAATAGGGAACAAGATGCTAATTTCCGAGTATGAAAATGGTCATAACTTTTTTAATACTTGAGATATGAAAGTGAATTAGGTGTCAAATTAAACTTATTGTTATGCTTTATCTGATGGGATAAATTGCAGACTTGATTTTTTAAATCTCAAAATTTTGTAACATTGCTACATTATCTGTTTATTTGCACTTTATCTGTTTATTTATTCATGCGTGTATATATTTATATAATGGTATATGGACACACTGATCTGTTCTGTATTCATGCCTTCTATATTCTGTTGTGCTGAAGCAAAGTAAGAATTTCATTGTCCTATCTGGGACACATGACAATAAACTCTCTTGAATCTTGAATCTGGAATTCCCAGTGCCATCACAGAGCAAACCTAGAATAGTGAGAAGAAGGAAAAAAGGAGGAGGAGGAGCCCGAGGGCTGAGGGAGAGATAGGAATCAACCTGTTCGGTTGAAAGGAAATCGTAAAAATTGTAAAGAGCCATGGTTTTCAAGGGAAATTGGACACTTGGTTCGGAAAAAGAGGGAGATCTACAATAATTATAGGCAGCATGGAGTAAATGAGGTGCTTGAGGAGTATAAAGAATGTAAAAAGAATCTTAAGAAATAAATTAGAAAAGCTAAAAGAAGATATGAGGTTGCTTTGGCAAGTAAGGTGAAAGTAAATCCGAAGGGTTTCTACCGCTATATTAATAGCAAAAGGATAACGAGGGATAAAATTGGTCCATTAGAGAGTCAGAGTGCACAACTATCTGCAGAGCCAAAAGAGATGGGGGAGATATTGAACAGTTTCTTTTCTTCGGTATTCACCAAGGAGAAGGATATTGAATTATGTGAGATAAGGGAAACAAGTAGAGTAGCTATGGAAACTATGAGGATCAAAGAAGAGGAAGTACTGACACTTTTGAGAAATATAAAAGTGGATAAGTCTCCAGGTCCGGACAGGATATTCCCTAGGACATTGAGGGAAGTTAGTGTAGAAATAGCAGGTGCTATGGCAGAAATATTTCAAATGTCATTAGAAACGGGAATAGTGCCGGAGGATTGGCGTACTGCGCATGTTGTTCCATTGTTTAAAAAGGGGTCTAAGAGTAAACCTAGCAATTATAGACCTGCTAGTTTGATGTCAGTGGTGGGCAAATTAATGGAAAGAATACTTAGAGATAATATATATAAGCATCTGGATAAACAGGGTCTGATTAGGAACAGTCAACATGGATTTGTGCCTGGAAGGTCATGTTTGACTAATCTTCTTGAATTTTTTGAAGATGTTACTCGGGAAATTGATGAGGGTAAAGCAGTGGATGTTGTGTATATGGACTTCAGTAAGGCCTTTGACAAGGTTCCTCATGGAAGGTTGGTTAAGAAGGTTCAATGGTTGGGTATTAATGGTGGAGTAGCAAGATGGATTCAACAAAATAGAGAGAGTACAGAGGAGATTTACTGGAACGTTGCCTGGGTTTCAGCAACTAAGTTACAGAGAAAGGTTGAACAAGTTAGAGCTTTATTCTTTGGAGCACAGAAGGTTAAGGGGGGACTTGATAGAGGTTTTTAAAATGATGAGAGGGATAGAGTTGACGTGGAAAAGCTTTTCCCACTGAGAGTAGGGAAGATTCAAACAAGGGGACATGACTTGAGAATTAAGGGACTGAAGTTTAGGGGTAACATGAGGGGGAACTTCTTTACTCAGAGAGTGGTAGCTGTGTGGAATGAGCTTCCAGTGAAGTGGTGGAGGCAGGTTCGTTTTTATCATTTAAAAATAAATTGGATAGTTATATGGACGCGAAGGGAATGGAGGGTTATGGTCTGAGCGCAGGTATATGGGACTAGGGGAGATTATGTGTTCGGCACGGACTAGAAGGGTCGAGATGGCCTGTTTCCATGCTGTAATTGTTATATGGTTATATGAATGGGAGGAGATAGCAAGGGCTAACAACATTGGGAGAATTCATGCCCCCAGGATGCATACTCCCCAAGCAGAATATGAGGTGCTGTTCCTCCAATTTCCGGTGGTGCTCGCTCTGGCCATGGAGGAGACCCAGGAGAGAGAGGTCAGATACGGAGTTGAAGTGCTGAGCCACCGGGAGGTCAGGTTGGTTATTGCGGACCGAGCGGAGGTGTTCAGCGAAACGATCGCCAAGCCTCCGCTTGGTCGCACCAATATAGATCAGCTGACATCTAGAGCAGCGGATGCAATGGATGAGGTTGGAGGAGATGCAGGTAAACCTCTGTCGCACCTGGAACGACTGCTTGGGTCCTTGAATGGTGTCGAGGGGAGAGGTAAAGCAACAAGTGTAGCATCTCTTGTGGTTGCAAGTGAAAGTGCCTGAGGAGCGGGTGGTACAGGAGGGAAGGGAAGAATTGACAAGGGGGTTACGGAGGGAGTGGTCTTTGCGGAAAGCAGACATGGGGGAGATGGGAAGATGTGGCGAGTGGTGGGGTCACGTTGGAGGTGGCGAAACTGACGGAGGATTACTTGTTGTACGTGACGGCTAGTGGGATGAAAGATGAGGACTAGGGGGACTCTGCCCTTGTTGCGAGTGGGGGGATGGGGAGAGAGAGCAGTGTTGCAGGGTATGAAAGAGATCCTGGTGTGAGCCTCATCTATGGTGGGGGAGGGGAACCCCCGTTCCCTGAAGAATGAGGACATTTCAGATGCCCTGGTGTGGAGCACCTCATCCTGGGAGCAGATGCGGCGTAGACGGAGGAATTGGGAGTAGGGGATGGAGTCCTTACAGGAGGACTTAAGTATTTCACTGTAACTTGGTAGAGGTGATAATAAACAAAACATTGACATTCACGCTGTCCGAGCCTTCTATTATGTGGTAAATTTCAATGATTGAGGGCAGCACGGTAGCGCAGCAGTAGAGTTGCTGCCTTACAGCGACAGAGACCCGGGTTCGGTCCTGACTACAGGTGCAGTCTGTGCAGAGTTTGCATGTTCTCCCTGTGACTGCATGGGTTTCTCTGGGTGCTCCAGTTTCCTCCCACATCCACAGATATACAGGTTAATAGGCTTTGGTAAAATTCTAAATTGTCCCTAGTGCGTAGGATGATATTAGTGTATGGCGGATCGCTAGTCAGCATGGACATGGAGGGTCGAAGGCTTGTTTTCACGCTGTATATCTAAACTAAAACTAACTTGTATTTAGTGTATACCCCACCCTTTAATCAGTCCATCTTTCCTAAGGAACAAAAAGGTGAATATCACAGACCTTGCGAACTTCCCACAACACCATAGTGAACACATCCAAACATGCAGACCTGTATATCCATTTATAATTGAGACAGACACAAGAATCTACAGACACTTAAATCTTGAGCAAAAGTGCTGGAGGAACTCAGTGTCTCAGGTAGCATTGGCTCAAGACTGGGACAGTAGCCTTCTCACTAGACAATAGACAATAGATGCAGGAGTAGGCCATTCGGCCCCGAGGCAGCACCGCCATTCATTGTGATCATGGCTGATCATCCACAATCAGTACCCCGTTCCTGCCTTCTCCCCATATCCCCTGACTCCGCTATCTTTAAGAGCTCTACCTAACTCATTCTCCATGGTGTGTCCTTCTCCATCGAGTGTCCCGATCCTAAACGTCCTTTTTCCATTCCCTCCACAGATGCTGCCTGACCTGCTGAGTTCCACCAGCACTTTGTTTTTTACTCTCTCTGCATAATGTTAGCTCACCCATCTTGTGGAACTGATTTTTAAAACATTTAGATACAGTGTTTAACTATTTGCTTAAATGTTAAGTCCCTCTCTAAAACGTGTGACGATCTTTGTTGGGATGGGCATGTTTGGTTCAGAGATACAGCCTGGAAACAGGCCCTTCGGCCCACCGAGTCCTCGCTGACCAGTGAGCATCCACACACTAGTTCTATCCTACACACCAGGGACAATTTTTACTGAAGCGAATTAATGTACAAACCTGTAGGCCTTTGGAATGTGGGGGAACTGGAGAAAACCCACGCAGGTCACGGGAGAACGTGCAAACTCCGTACAGACAGCACCCGTAGTTAGGATCGAACCCGGGTCTCTGGCGCTGTGAGGCAGCAACTCTACCGCGGCACCACCGTGCCGCCTGTAAATGATCTTCTCTGACTCAGGGAGCATTGACATATTGCAGTAAACATTATTCCCTTTATCATGTATCTGTACACTGTGAATGGCTCGATTGTGATCGTGTATTGTCATTCCGCTGACTGGTTAGCAGGCAACAAAAACTTTTCACTGGACCTCGGTACACGTGACAATAAACTAAACTGGACTCAAACTTACCCAAGGCAATTAGTACTGCCTCAAAGTTATCATTTTCACAGACTTTCCAATCTCCATTGAAAGCCATGGCTCAGGGTTTCACAAAACTGTCACCTTCTGATACTGACCTGGTGAAAGAAGTTGGAGTTAGTATGTAGGGAGGAACTGCAGATGCTGGTTTACACCGAAGATGGACACAAAATGCTGGAGTAACTCAGCGGGACAGGCAGCTTCTCTGGAGAAAAGGAATGGGAGACCCTTCTTCAGACTGCTAGTCATAAGGGCATTAGTGATTGGAGTAAAATTTGACCATTCGGCCCATCTAGTCTACTCCGCCATTCAATCATGGCTGATCTATCTCTCCCTCCTAACCCCATTCTCCTGCCTTCTCCCCATAACCGCTGACCCCCGTACTGATCAAGAAACACCTGTACTAATTAAGAAGGAGAGAGGGGAGAGGGGAAAGGTAAGGTGTGAAAACGAGAGATCAAAGGAGATGAAGTTGAAGGAAAATGTAGAATAGATCATTGTTACGTGCAAGAAAGGACTGCAGATGCTGGTTTATATCGAAGGTAGACACAAAATGCTGGAGTAACAGCGGGTGAGGCAGCATCTCTGGAGAGAAGGAATGGGCGACGTTTCGGGTCGAGATCCTTCTTCAGACTGATGTCAGGGGAGGGGGCGGGACAAAGGTAGAATGTAGTTTGAGGTAGTAAGACTAGTGGGAGTTGTACTGTACACGTGTACACTGTAAATGGCTCGATTGTAATCATGTATTGTCTTTCCGCTGACTGGTTAGCACGCAACAAAAGCTGTTCACTGTACCTCGGTACAAGTGACAACAAACTGAACTAAACTGAACTGAACTCAAGCCATTTCTGACCTTACAGGATTCTCTATCTGCCCTGTGCTCTGTAGTCCAGTGTAATGGGAGCTGGCTGTGACAAAGGCAGACATGATGGTCCAGGAGCGAGGCCAGTGGGAGAGGAGAGGGAACCGGGGTCTGCTGCGGGAGGCTCCCACCCCCCCGGGGAACAAAGGTGGGCAGGCGGGCGAGGAGAGGGACGTGGCATCTGAGGATGGAGGCGGCTGGAGGCCCTTGCAGCAGCCTGGGGCTCGCCTGGATCGGGCACCGCTCACAACAGCTAGAGAACTAGACTTGGGAAATGGAGCCAACACATGATGCTTGCGGGCTCAGTGGACTATTTACGTACACTTGATAATCGGGGATGTGGTTGCGTACGGCAATACTCTACTGGACTGAATGTGGGGAAAGAATCTCAGAGCGTTTGCACGATACACGTTGTACATCTTGTACATATATTTTCCGCATATTGTTTACATCTGAATTAAAAACTGACTGATATCTCCAACCATTGCTGGCAAGTTATTTCTTGTTATTGCCCATTCCCGACCCGAAACGTCACTCATCCTTTTATTCCAGAGATGCTGCCCGACCCGCTGAGTTACACCAGCACTTTGTGTCTTTCTGTAGAAGGGAGCTGCCTGTTTTGGGGCGGTGTTTTGCTGCTTGCAGTGTGAGGCTGGTTACAGGGCTACAGGGGAATAAATGACCACAGTGATGTTATCTGGTCAGTGGCTCGGCTTAAACTGGAGCTGAGACCAACGCAGATAAGGTCATTGTTTTCATGACTGTATCAGCCTCATCTATTAATTGAATGATTGAAAAACAGAGCACGGACACAGGCCCTTCAGCCCATCGAGTCCATGCCAACCAGATCACCCGTTCACAAATATTCTATGTTATCCTACATTCTCATCCACTCCCTACACACTAGGGACAATTTACAGATTAACATACAATGCCACACTGTTAGTTTAGTTTGGAAACAGGTACGTCAGCCCACTGACTCTATGCCGACCATCGATCACTCATTCGCACAATTTTCCCGACGGGAAACATCGCCTGTCCATTCCCTCCACAGATGCTGCCTGACCCACTGAGTTCCTCCAACACTTGGTGTTTAGCTCCAGATTCCAGCATCTGCAGCCCCTTGTGCCTCCGCATTCAGCTTGGTGTAGCTGGTGCCGGTCTCCCAGTGAGTGCTGCCCTTCCCTTCGTGTCTCCGGCTCTGCACAGCCAGCGCTGGGCACTGCATCACACCACACCACACTGTGCCACACCACAACGCACCGCACGGCACCCGCACACCAGCCACACCGCACCGCACCCACTGCACCACACCACACCGCACCGCATCGCACCATACCGCTCCACACCGCACCCAGACCGCACCGCACCGCACCATACCGCTCCACACCGCACCGCACCGCACTGCACCGCACCACACCACACCACACCGCACCACCGCACGGCACCGCACCACCGCACCGCACCACACCGCTCCACACCGCACCGCACCGCACCGCACCGCACCACACCGCACCACACCGCACCGCACCACACCGCACCACACCACACACCACACCGCACCGCACCGCACCACAGCACACACCACACCGCACCACACTGCACCGCACCACACCACACCACACCGCACCGCACCACACCGCACCACACCGCACCGCACCGCACCGCACCACACCACACCGCACCACACTGCACCACTGCAGCACACCACACCACACCACACCGCACCACACCACACCGCGCACCACACCACACCACACCGCACCACACCGCACCGCACCGCACCGCACCGCACCACACCGCACCGCACCGCACCGCACCGCACCGCACCGCACCGCACCGCACCGCACCGCACCGCACCGCACCGCACCGCACCGCACTCACCGCACCGCACACCACACCGCACCGCACCACACACCGCACCACACCACACACCGCACCACCACACACACGCACCGCACCGCACCACACCGCACCACACCGCACCACCACCGCACCGCACCGCACCACCGCACCGCACCGCACCACACCGCACCCGCACCACACCGCACCGCACCACACCGCACCGCACCGCACCGCACCACACCACACCGCACCACACACCGCACTGCACTCACCGCACCACACCACACCGCACCGCGCCACACCACACCGCGCAACACCCCACCGCGCCACACCGCACCGCGCCACACCGCACTGTACCGCACCGCCCCACAACACACCAAACCGCACTGTGCCACACCACACCACACACCACACCACACCACACCACACCACACCACACCACACCACACCGCACCACACTGTCCCACACTGCACCCACACCACACCACACCACACCGCACGCACATCACACCACACCACCAAACCGCACTGTGCCGCACCGCCTCACACCACCACACCACACGTACCACACCACACCGTGCCACACTACACTGTCCCCACTGTCCCACACCACACACACCGCACCACACCACACCACACCACACCGCGCCACACCGTGCCATACTATGCCACAGCACACCACACCACACCACACCGCCTCACACCACCCCACACCACACCATACCCGGCTGCACCACACACCACACTGTGCCGCACCCCACCAGACCACACCAGTGAAGAAACACACGGCAAAGAGCACTCACCTCGCCCGCAGCCCCTCACACCCCGGCACAGCTCCGCTCCGGAAGATGTCACGACTGTAACACGCCAGATGACACGCTCACGGCTGTTTCAACATTTACCTTCAGCTCCTCATCAAACATACATGACGCAGGTTCTGACTTGCCCGTAGCCTCAAGCAACAAGAGACAAGCTGAACATGCAAACCTGTGGGAAAATGCACCAATGGATAAACATTCCATTAACATTTAGCGGAGAGGCATGGGGAGCAGAAGGTGACTGACTTTGTTAACCCACGCCCTACCGGTACACAACGCCATGCATGTCTTGCTGAGTTTCATCGTCTGTAACTCGTTTTCACTTAGTCCACAGCTAACAATGGCCTGTTTCCTTTATCATCACTATATTTTGTGTATATCTTGAGCAGTTTTGGGCCCCATATCAGAGGATGTGCTGGCGCTGGAGAGATTCTAGAGGAGTTTTACGAGAATGATCCTGGAGATGATCACGCTAATGTACAGTGATAGTTTGACGTCTCTGGGACTGTACTCACTGGAGTTTACAAGAATGAGGGAGATATTTTTAGACTTTAGACTTGATCGCTCCAGTGTGGAAACAGGATCAACATGAGCGCGCTGACCAGCGATCCCCGTACACTAGCACTATCCTACACACTAGGGACAATTTACAATTTTACCCAAGCCAATTATCCTACAACCCTGTTTGTCTTTGGAGTGTGGGAGGAATCCGGAGCTCCCGGAGAAAACCCACGCAGATAACGGGGAGAACGTACAAACTCCGTACAGACAGCACCCGTGTTCAAGATCGAAGGTGGGTCTCTGGCGCTGTGAGGCAGCAACTCTACCGCTGCCCACCATGCCACCCACTGGGCAGCACCTGTTGCCACTGCTCACCGATGGATGTGGTGAGGGACGGTGCAGTTGCTGGGATTCCCAAGCTTAACGGTGGGGCTACAAGGGTGCTGCACGTATCCATGCATTCACCTCAGTGCTGCACGGCAGCTGCAGAGAACCAAAGTCACAGTTGTTTTTGTTACTTCACTCAGATTGTCAAAAACAGGAAACTGATTATCTTTTGACAGTTTCTGAGTGTTTCTCAACATCTTCCTGGAGCGGCACGGTGGCGCAGCGGTAGAGTTGCCTCTTCACAGCGCCAGAGACCCAGGTTCAATCCTGACTACGGGCGCTGTCTGTAAGGAGTTTTGTACATTCTCCCCGTGATACTGTGGGTTTTCTCCAGGAGCTCCGGTTTCCTCCCACACTCCAAAAACTTGCAGGTTTGTAAATTGGATTTGGTATAATTGTAAATTGTGACTAGTGTGTGTAGGACAGTATTAGTGTGCAGGGATCACTGGTTGGTGCAGACTCGGTGAGCTGAAGGGCCTGTTTCTGCGCTGTATCTCTAAACTAAACTAAGCTAAATCTCTGGCATCGATTTTATTTATTTATTTATTATTTTTTTTTAGGAAGAAGTGTTTCGGCCCGAAACGTCGCCTATTTCCTTCGCTCCATAGATGCTGCTGCACCCGCTGAGTTTCTCCAGCAATTTTGTGTACCTTTAAGCTAAATCTCTGATGTTTGCCTTTGTGCTATGTGTGGGATGGTGAGGTGGGCTGAAGTGAACCACAAACCACCAACTGAAATTCAATCCCTTCCTTCAGCTTCTTAATGTAGAAAGGGAAGAAGTGTGGTCTGAAGAAGGGTCTCGACCTAAACCATCACCCATTCTTTCTCTCCAGAGATGCTGCCTGTCCCGCTTAGTTACTCCAGCATTTTGTGTGTAAGAGGTGTGATCAGTATTAAGAAGCGCCCCAACCCACAAGGTCGCCTGTCCGTTTCGCATCACAGATTCTACCCGACCTGCTGAGTTCCTCCAACGCTTGTTTTGCTCAAGATTCCAGCGTCTGCAGTTACTTGTGAAGAAGGATATGTTGCAAATGTGGTCATAAATTGTAAATTTCCACCGGGTGGCGCTGCAATGGCTGCCTCGCCAACAGTCTGTTTCGTTTCTCTTCGTTCTTGTTTGATAGTATGTGTTACACGTATGTTTTAGTGTTCTTTAGCTTGTTTTCTTTGGGGGGGGACTTGGGAGAAACTTTTTTAAATCTCTTACCTCGATGGAGATGCGATATTTTTCAGTATCGTATCTCTGTCTGCACTGCGGCCTAACATCGAGGAGCTGCGGCCTCTTGCTGGGGATCGACTTTGGGAGCTCCAACCGCAGGAGCTTCGACTGCCCCGAACGCTGAGCTTCAATCGCCCCGACGCGGAGGCTTTAATCGCCCCGACGTGGAGGCTTTAATCGCCCCGACGTGGAGGCTTTAATCGCCCCGACGTGGAGGCTTCAATCGCCCCGGTGTGGAGGCTTTGATCGGCGGCTGTGGGAGCTTCAATCACCCCAATGCGCAGACTTCGATCGCCGGCTGTGGGAGCTTCGATCGCGGACGGTTCGACTGCCCCGACCGTGGGTGAATAAAGAGGGAAGAAGATTAAACTTTATTGCCTTCCATCACAGTGAGGAATGTGGGGAATCCACTGTGGTGGATGGTGATGTTAACTTTTATGTCGTGTGTCTTGTTGCTTTTTTTAGAATGGCTGTGTGGAAAATCAAGTATCACTCTACCTTAATTGGAACACGTGACAATAAAAGACCCTTTGTACCAAAGTGCCTTTCTTAAAAAGGATGGTGGGAAATGAGTCTGACTGCAGGTAACTTCAGGGTTTCATTGGGAAGGAAATGGTGGTAATTAGAGTGGGGACGTGCTGAGACCAGGGCAGTGTGAATTAGAACAGGAAAGTAGACCCTCCGAAGAGGAATCCTTGTCTACAAGGATGATGGAGGACCTGATGTCAGCCGATGTAGAACAGCACAGGAACAGTCCCTTCAGCCCACAATGTCCGTGCCAAATATGATGTCAAGATACAGTCATCTCTTCTGCCTGCTCATGATCCATGTCCCTCCATTCCCTGCATATTCATCTGCCTCTCTAAAAGCCTTTTAAATGCCACTATTGTATTGGCCTCCACCAACACCCATCACAAAGCGATCCTGGCACCCGCCACCTTCAGTGTCCGAAACGTGTCCCACACATCTCCTTGAAACTTTGCCCTTCTTACCTTAGTGCTTTGCCCTCTAGTCTTTAACATTTCCTTTTTTTTTTTTTTTGTTTTGTTTATTTTATTAGAAGTTAATACAGTACAAAACAGTACAGTGGAACCTAATTTTAGGTGCCAACTATGTAATACCGTAATCCATTCTATGTACAACCTCTAGTTTTATGTTATGAGAAGGAAGTAAGCAAGACAAGAAAAAGAAAACAATAGAAAGAGGAAAAAGTGGAAAAATAGATGGTAGAGAGTAGAAAAACGTGAAGTGTGTATATAAAAAATAAAAAAGAAAGAGAGAAAGTGGAAAGTAGAAATAGAAGAGAAGGCCCCTTAAAAGAGAATTTTTCAAATCTGTATTCGGAGATGTAGATCTATCCGCGTCATGAACTGAAATCAGCAATCTTTACGGTACCGCTGCATCACATGATTCCAAAAAGTCGATGAAAGGAGACCAACTCCTTAAGAATTGGTCATATTTATCTATTAGTCGGAGTCTCATTTCTTCAAGGCGTGCTATGTCCATCATATTCCTAATCCACATTTTAACAGTTGGTGTGGTTGTATTTTTCCAAAATTTAAGTATCAATTTCTTTCCAATTATTAACCCATAATTTAAAAAAAACATTTTGATCTTTATTTAAATTGGTATCTTCTCCTATTATTCCAAATATAATCCATTCCGTTTTGGGTTCTATTCTTGACTTGAAAAGCTTTGTAAATATATCAAATATATCACTCCAAAATTTATTCAACTTTGTACATCCTACAAATGAATGTGTTATATTAGCGTCTTTAACATTTCCACCCTGTCAAATAGGTTCTAGATGTCTATCCTACATATGCTCCTCATCATTCTACATACTATCAAACTCTAGAGAAAACAACCCAGGTTTGGCCAACATCTCCTTATAGCTAATGACAGATACAAAATGCTGGAGTAACTCAGCAGGACAGGCAGCATCTCTGGAGAAAAGGAATAGGCGAAGTTTCGGGTCGAGACCCTTCTTCAGACTGAGTTTAGAAGAATGAGGGGGCACCTAATTGAAACATACAGATTAGTGAAAGGTTTGGATAGAGTGGATGTGTAGAGGATGTTTCCAGTAATGGGTGAATCTAGGACTAGAGGTCATAGCCTCCAAATTAAAGGATGTTGTTTTAGGAAGGAGATGAGGATAAATTTGTGTAGTCAGAGAGTGGCGAATCTGTGGAATTCTTTGCCACAGAAGGCTGTGGCGGCCGTCAGTGGATATTTTTAAGGCGGTGATAAGTACAGAGGTTATGGGGAGAAGGCAGGAGAATGGGGTTAGGGGGGAGAGGTAGATCAGCCATGATTGAATGGCGGAGTAGACTTGATGGACCTATTCCTTATGACCTTATGAGAGTCAGGGGAAAGGGAAATGAGGGATGGAGATGGTGATATAGAGAGATCTCGCACAGAGGGGGAGCAGCGAGAGAAGATGTTGCCGAACTCTCGTCAGAGAGAGGAGGAGAATTTCTTCAAAGTAGACATACTTTCTTGTAGCTAATACCCTCCAATCCAGGTAGTATTCAGACAAGAACCGTTTATATCAATAACTTATGGTCGCGATCTCCGATTGAAGAGAATAGGATCTTGATGATTAATTGTGAAACTTTAGAACCCCTGTGTATCAATGTAATGTGAACACTAAAAGGTACTAGGGGTTTTTGGGATGGTAGAGGATTTTTGAGATGTCAGGAATATCCTCCAGTATAGTGCAATTAGGCCTTACTAAAGCCAAGGTTGTATTAAACCAAACTTATTACACCGAAGATCTTCAGTGTAAAGCATCGGCACTTATTTTGTCTACCCTTATGGGTCTCACACACACGTTTTTTTTTTTTTTTTTTTTTTTACACCCTTATGGGTCTCACACACACACACACACACACACACACACACACACACACACACACACACACACACACACACACACACACACACACACACACACACACACACACACACACTCACACACACACACACACACACACACACACACACACACACACACACACACACACACACACACACACACACACACACACACACACACACACACACACACACACACACACAACACACACACACACACACACACACACACACACACACACACACACACACACACACACACACACACACACACACACACACACACACACACACACACACTCACACACACACACACACACACACACACACACACACACACACACTCACTCACTCACTCACACACACACACACACATTTAAAAAATAGCAGAGTCAGGGGATATGTGGAGAAGGCAGGAGCGGGGTACTGTTTGGGGATGATCAGCCATGATCACATTGAATGGCGGTGCTGGCTCGAAGGGCCGAATGGCCTACTCCGGCACCTATTGTCTATTGTCTATTGTCTATTGGAAGGGATGGGAATATGTCAGCAGCATCCTGGCCTCCTGGACCAGATCCTGTCACAGGGGCGGACGGGGAAGGTAAGTCACCTGTCCCGTTCTGGCAGCTAATTTTACTTTTTTACTTTCGAGATACAGCGCAGAAACAGGCCCCTACGGCCCACTGAGTCCACGTCTAACAGCGATCCCCATACACGGACACTATCCTCCACACTAGGGACAATTTTACCATTTTTACCCCAGCTACTTAAACTACAAACCTGCACATCTTTGGAGTGTGGGGGGAAACCGGAGCACCTGGAGAAAACCCACGCAGATCACGGGGAGAACGGACAAACTCCATAGAGACCCGGGTTCGATCCTGTGTTTGTACAAAGTTTGTACTGGACCTGCGTGGGTTTTCTCCAGGTGCTCCGGTTTCCCCCCACACTCCAAAGTCGTTCAGGTTTGTAGGTTAATTGGTTTGGTATAAATGCAAATTGTTCCAAGTGTGTGTAGGATAGTGTTAGTGGGCGGGGATTGCTAGTCAGTGCAGTGCCGAAGATCCTGTTTAGCAGATTACCACACAGTTAAAGGGAGGTAAACCATTCTCCCAGTTGCCAACTATTGTAACTCCCCATTCCCACACTGACCTTTCTGTCCTGGGCTTCCTCTAAACAAGCTGGAGGAGCTGCAGGCGATATTGCAAAAGGTGGTATCGGAGATAGCAAAGATGGTTATCAAATGACAGCAGGATCTTCATCAGTTGGGAAAATAAGCTGAGGAATGGTTGACGCAGTTTATTGCAGGTGAGTGTGAAAGGGTATTGTCTGAATAAGTGAATAAACTTGTCAAAAATTCTGTACCTCCAAGTCCACTTGGGTAGCTTATAACCTAATGGTATGAATGGTCAACTCTCCCACTTCAAGGAATATTTCACCTTTACCCACCATTTTGTTCCCCCGCCCACCCTACCGAGTGCACATCAATATCTCCCACCATTTCCCACTAGACCTGCACCCCACTCCTTCCTCCTCCTGTCCAAAGCTCCTCTCTAATCCCGGAGTCTAGTTTACTTTCGAGATACAGCGTGGAAACAGACCCTTTTGCCCACCAAGTCCATGCCAAAACGTGATCCCCGCACATTAACACCATCCTACCTATGCTAGGGACAATTTACACTTAAAGCACACGGCATTGGGGGTTCAGTATTGATGTGGATAGAGAACTGGCTGGCAAACAGGAAGCAAAGAGTAGGAGTAAACGGGTCCTTTTCACAATGGCAGGCAGTGACTAGTGGGGGTACCGCAAGGCTCAGTGCTGGGACCCCAGCTATTTACAACATATATTAATGATCTGGATGAGGGAATTGAAGGCAATATCTCCAAGTTTGCGGATGACACTAAGCTGGGGGGCAGTGTTAGCTGTGAGGAGGATGCTAGGAGACTGCAAGGTGACTTGGATAGGCTGGGTGAGTGGGCAAATGTTTGGCAGATGCAGTATAATGTGGATAAATGTGAGGTTATCCATTTTGGTGGCAAAAACGGGAAAGCAGACTATTATCTAAATGGTGGCCGATTGGGAAGGGGGAGATGCAGCGAGACCTGGGTGTCATGGTACACCAGTCATTGAAGGTAGGCATGCAGGTGCAGCAGGCAGTAAAGAAAGCGAATGGTATGTTGGCTTTCATAGCAAAAGGATTTGAGTATAGGAGCAGGGAGGTTCTATTGCAGTTGTACAGGGTCTTGGTGAGACCACACCTGGAGTATTGCGTAGTTTTGGTCTCCAAATCTGAGGAAGGACATTATTGCCATAGAGGGAGTGCAGAGACGGTTCACCAGACTGATTCCTGGGATGTCAGGACTGTCTTATGAAGAAAGACTGGATAGACTTGGTTTATACTCTCTAGAATTTAGGAGATTGAGAGGGGATCTTATAGAAACTTACAAAATCCTTAAGGGGTTGGACAGGCTAGATGCAGGAAGATTGTTCCCGATGTTAGGGAAGTCCAGGACAAGGGGTCACAGCTTAAGGATAAGGGGGAAATCCTTTACAACCGAGATGAGAAGAACTTTTTTCACACAAAGAGTGGTGAATCTCTGGAACTCTCTGCCACAGAGGGTAGTTGAGGCCAGTTCATTGGCTATATTTAAGAGGGAGTTAGATGTGGCCCTTGTGGCTAAGGGGATCAGGGGGTATGGAGAGAAGACAGGTACGGGATACTGAGTTGGATGATCAGCCATGATCATATTGAATGGCGGTGCAGGCTCGAAGGGCCGAATGGCCTACTCCTGCACCTAATTTCTATGTTTCTATGTTTCTATACCGAGCCGATTAACCTACAAACCTGTACGTCTTTGGAGTGTGGGAGCAAACCAGATTACCCAGTGAAGAATGTACAAACTCTGTACAGAGAGCACCTGTAGTCGGGATCGAACCTGGTCTCCGGCGATGCATTCGCTGTAAGGCAGCAAATCTACCGTTGTGCCACCCTGACCGCCCTCTGGTGTGAATCAGAGAGGAGGCACATGACCGCTGGTGGGCTGTAGGGGTCGTTACTGGGTCCACTGTCATCTGTCATCTAGAATAATGATTGGGATGTGAAGATAGTTGGCCTGGCGGTGTGTAATAGTGTAGATGGCATCAGTGGCACCGTCGACAGTGAAGAGGGTCAGCTAAGATTATAACTGCACCTTATCAAATTGGAAAAGTGGGCATGGGAATGGTGCATGTTACAATTATATTATATTACACCACATAATACGCTACCCTATTTTTTTTAATAGTAAGATTAAACGAGAACTTACCAGTTTGGTCTGATCTGTATTTTATGAGGAATTACGATGAGGGATTACGTGAAGAACCCGTCCAGCACGCATGCGCCACATATTTCAAAGCAGCGGTGTGGAATCACAGAAAACAAAATAATTGAAATAAACATAGTAAAGAAAAGGAGAACTAGAATACCAGTTGATCTCTATAATTGAGGGTGGGAGCGGAGGGCACGTAATCCCTCATCGTAACTCCTCATAAAATCCAGATCAAACTTCAAACTGGTAAGTTCTCGTTTAATCTTACTATTTTACTTCGGAGTCACGTGAGTGACTACGTGAAGATTTTAAAGCTCTGTGATTTCAAACCGTGTAACAGTTCATACTTCACTCGCTGCCGAAGTCATTCGAGGGAGGAAGTATGTTATCGTAATCAACCATGAATCTGTTTGTAAAACAATAATGGTGTTATTAACAATAACAAGACCAAAATGCTCCCCCGGGCTTAAATTATATATTTGCAGATTCTAATAATTTTTCTGCAAACGATACAGGTTCTGCCAGCGGCTTGTTATAAAAGTTTGGAACGTATACTCCCTAGGCCACCCCGCTGTGGCCAGGATGTGGTCCATAGGCACGTCCATCCTCTTAGTCACCGATGTGGATGCTGCCCTGGTGGAGTAAAATTTATACACGTTAGTATTTACTCCAGCAACTCCCAGTACCTGCTTGGGCCACTTCAGATAGTTTGGCTCGTCACCCGACCATGAGGTTTCTTGTGGCTGACCCATAAGGCTTTTTCTCTCCCTCGGGGATTTCTTATTGTGTCGATGTAGTTCAATGTGGGTCATGACACATAACCATGGTTCAGGTGGGTATGCCCAGAATTCCATGACTGGACCTGATGTTCCTGGTCTGCTCTGTTTGACCAGCTCCTGAATGGTGAATGAGACACAGTCTGGTGTTATAACCATATTGTCCAATCGTAGTAGATGGAGGAACTGGACTCTTTGTGCTGAGACAAGGCCATCAGCATGACCGTCTTCAGGGTGGGCTGTTCCAGGGTGAGGGACCTGGCTGGTGACCATCCCCAAGGTACATCAGGACCACACTGACATCCCAGATTTGGGTGTACCTAGGTCTGGGGGATTAGAGTTGAATATGCCTCTCCTGAATTTGATCACCAGTAGGTGGTACCCTATGGCCTGTTGTCCTGGTGCCTGAGTTAAGTAGGCTGACAAAGCACTTCTGGCTGTAGTGATGGTGCAGTAGCTGAGTCCTTCATTGTGGTGAAGACCTGCCAGGAACTCCAGTACAGGTTTTATTGTAGTTGAATATGTAGTTCTTGTATTTGAACAGTATCTTCCCACTTCTTGATGTTCGCCAAGTATGTTCCCTAGTGGATATGCGATGGGATGCTGTCATCGTGTTGATAGTGCTGTCTGACAATCTAGGCCCAGCAGTGGTCTTCCCAGTTCTGCAACCCAGGCCCAGCGGTGGTTTTTTCAAATCTGCAACCCAGTAGTTTAATTTATCGTGGCATGGGTGGCTTATGCCTGAAACTGGGTGAGTTGATAAGTCTGGGCTATTGGGAAATCATTAGGGTTTTAATGACCATGTCGAGGACCACTGGGAACCATGACTGTGGGTTTAGTCGGGTACTATCAAAATACCTGAAGCACAGTCCATCTGTATTTTGCGTAGTACCCGACTGATGAGGCTGTAGTACCTGACTGATGAGGTAGAAAAGGGAAGAACATAGAGATTAGATTCTCTCCCCAGTTCAGCGGGAATATATCTATTGCCGCTGCCTCAAAGTTTGGTTTCATACATCGGTACGTGGTGATTCAATTGGAATACAAGGAAATCGATATCTGGTGTTCCATATTGCTTTGTAATTTCAGTAAATACTTTAGTTTAATATGTCTGTTTACAGTATTTAGCTCACCTGGTAGGTAAGTTGCTGATGGTCAAATATGTTTAACGATATACGGTTACCAATTGTTAAATAAATTGTCACATGATATCGATTTTATTCCGCCCAAGTGGTTGGTATATGCCACAACTGTGATGTTGTTAATTTATAAACCAACATACAAAATGGTGCACTACTGAACAATATGCTTTTACCCATAGAACGTACTCAATATTTCCAACTAGGTTTTACGCCCAGTGTGTATAGTGATGACGACTCCAGGTTAGTCCATTTGCCACCATGTTCTGGGTATGGGTTATTTTGTTTAAACACTAGCACCTTAGCTCTAATGGAAAGGTTCGTTAAGTAGCTGGTAATGCTGCTACTAATTCCCAATTACTCTTGCCACTTTGTTGAATGGTTGGTCGATTGTTACCATTAATTGTTACAGGTTGTGCCATACGCTGACTCACCTTATGGCAATGTTATAGATGAGTGGATAGAGTTAATTGAATACCAGATAGTCAATAGTTGTGGATGGTGTCAACGTAGATTTATCTGGATAATATGACAGAGCCCAGGCTAAATAAGTTTTAGTAGCTAATGCTGCTGATTTAGCTATTTCCATGGATTTGTCTGTCGTTAATATCATAGAGACATGCCATGACGATATGTTCCTTAATAGTGTCAGGGCTGGTTTGAATATCTGGAAACAGTTTTGGCTCATATTTAGCCATTGTCAATAATTTATACTGCCATAGTTACCCCATCCAGGTAAATTGTGGTATCTCCGAAAATCTTTTATGAATGGGTACTGAATAGTATGCATCTTTTAAGTCGATGTCTACCATAAAGTATCCTAGGAAATCCATGGTTAGCAGTTACAAGTTTCCATAAAGTGTGTATACCTGGTGAAAATACTCAAGTGGTTAAGTCAATGATGGTGTGACATTCACCATCTTTGGGTTTTTGGTACCAAAGGTTCATATTAGACTTCTTTATGACCCCTTTGTATATCTTCTCCAGTTAGCTAGTCCCTCATGATCGTTTTTAGTGGGAGGGTAGACCCCTTTGGGGTGCGTGCTGAACTGGTGGCAAGTTTCTTAATTCAATTTTTACCCTTGAATACTTTTGGTATATAACTACCAAGTGTGATAGTTCTTCATGCTTCCAACCCAGGTGTGACCCCCTCCCCTCCCCCCATTAGTACAAACCCTTCACCTTTTAAGTGATGGTAGGAACCATACTTATCTGCCTTCACTGTTGTTTAGTGGTGTGTTCATTTCTTCGTTTTCTGGTTCCTTGTCTGTAAGGATGGTGTTGTTGGGGGGTGGCGCATTTTCCTTGGGGCCCACTCTGGACCCTGGCCTGAAAAGGCTTACGGGGGCTGGCATGTGGGCCCCGAGCTTTCACCAGTACCATTAAGTAGACGCCTACTGGTGGACGCGTGGAGGTACTGCTGTATGGTTTTGTGTGGTGCTCATTCCAGGATATTTGGGTTTTTAAAATGCCCAGCTCAAAGTACCCCCAATAATGGTGGGCACTTTGAGTAAATGCAATTTTGGGGAGGCGTGATGAAATCCAACGCCTCATGACTACCTGTCTTGGAGAGGTTTTTTTGTTGTTGTTTTTTTTGTTGAAAAAACAGGTAATAAGCTGGCCGTCAGTTTAGACTGAAAAGGCCATCTCACTCATGGTGTAGCCACGTAGCGGCCACACCCAGCAGCTCTTCCTGATCCTGTACCTTAAGCAGGTTTGTAGACACGACAAACACCCAAGAGAAGTTCAATAAAGGTTTAAAGCGATGTTGTTCAGCCAGTGACCCCTCTTCTTGACCAGCCCAGCCCTGGTCGCCATCGATCCCTCGATAAGGGAGATGGCCAGTGCTGTTAGTGCACTGGAGCGGGAGTGTTATGATCCCTTGGCGAGCTTGCCCCAGCTCCCGAGGCAAGTCTCGCTGGAGTTTTTTACTCCATGACCTTACTCTAGGCTTGGAGAACAGACACTTACTTGCTCTCGTGCGGTAGTTTGAAATGCCGGTTCCATCTTGCGTGTCTGTCTCCAGCCTGAGGTTTGGTTGCTGACTTTGCTCTCGAGGCTGCCTGCCGTTTTCGGGCGGCATTTCTGCGGTTCTCGGGCGGCGAGTCTCCTTGTCGGGAGTATGCAGGGGTTACCGGCCGGTTTTTGAGTTTCCCTCCAGTCCGCTGCTGTTGGTCAGACAGCTGTTAGCGGACTGGGCATCGGCTCAGTACCCCGACTGTGGACCGCGGCGTGTGCGGTCCCGTTGCCGCCTCTACCCCTTCCACTGACGGAACGCTCCTTCCCTGGAGTCGAACGGGGGCCGTTACCCTCTGTTCTGCTTTGCTCTCTCCAGTTTCCCCTGGAGCAACAAAGAGGAGCAAAGTTGTAAGTTTGAACCTGTGGGTAAGTACTTACCTAACGGTCCGTTCCTTCAGGCTTGTAGCGGGAGCGCCTGTACTCCTGTTCATCGCTGTTGCATCTGCGTGAACGCTCATGTCGCGCATGCGTGCTGGACGGGTTCTTCACGTAGTCACTCACGTGACTCCGAAATAAAATGTAGTCAAAGTCATACAGTGTGGAAACAAGCCCTTTGGCCCACCTTGCCCACACTGACCCACATGCCCCATCTATACTTGTCCCACCTTCCTGCGTTTGGCCCATACTCCTCCAAACCTGTCCTATCCATGTACCTGTCTAAATGTGTATTAAAGTTTGGGATAGTCCCTGCCTCAACTACCTCCTCCTCCGGCAGCTCGTTCCATACACCCACTGGCCTTTGTGTGTGAAAAAGTGAATTCTCTGATTCCTATAAAATCTTTCCCCCTTAACTTTAAACCTTTATTGAACTTCTCTCGATTGTTTGTCGTGTCTACAAACCTGTTATGCCGTTGCAATTAAGAATTGCATTGTTCCGTTTATGAAAATTAAAGCCTCTGGATTCTTGGAATTCAGCTTGGTCACGTGGGAGGTGTTTCATTTTAGCAGGTCTTACACAGGAGATTATTATAGAACATTGCCACCTGTGGGTGGGATGGATGGAACACTTCATCATCACATGTAGAGACACAGTGAAATTCTTTGCCTGTGTACCCAGGGTATGCCAATAGCGTGCATAGTTCTCTGTAAGTGGTGGCTCTGGTAGGCAAGGTGACAAAGAGTGCATTTGGCAAGCTTGTCTTCATCGGTCAGGCATTTACTAAAGGAGCTAAACATCCTGTTGCAAATGTCTAAGTCATTGTTGACACCGCAGTTGTAGTATTGCAGCAACACTTCCTCCTCATAACGTCATAAGTGATAGGAACAGAATTAGACCATTCGGCCCATCAATCAGCCATTCAATCATGGCTGATCTATCTTCCCCTCTCAACCCCATTCTCCTGCCTTCTCCCCATAACCCCTGACAACGGTACTAATCTAATATCTATCAATCTCTGCCTTAAATATATTCATTGATGGCCCCCATAACCTACTGTGACAATGAATTCCACAGATTCACAGCCCTCTGACTAAAGAAATTCCTCCTCATCTCCTTCCTAAAGGAACGCCCTTTATTTCTGAGGCTATGACCTCTGGTCCTAGACTCTCCCACTAGTGGAAACATCCTCCCCACATCCACTCTATCCATTATTCGGTACATTTTAATGAGGTCCCCCCTAACCTCAAAGTCTATCAGTACGGGAGCATCTCAAGGCTGCGTGCTCAGCCCCCTGCTCTACACACTATACTCACCACTGTGTAGCTGGGCCCAGTTCCAACTCCATCTTCAAGTTCGCCAATGACTCCACTGTTGTTCTATCTGGGCCACATAACAATAAAACACTCATGACTCTAGAATATTGGGAGCGTTTCTGGTCAGCAAGCAGCGGGGGGGGGGGGGGGGGGGGGGGGGGGGGGGGGGGGGGGTATTAAGCTGGACAAGGCACACAATATATTCACGAGGGTTTTACTGTGACATAGCCTGGTGGGGGTTGAATTATAAGGAGAGACAAGGTGGGCCGGGCCTTTTTCCTCTGGAGTGTAGAACAGTCATGAGTGATCTTATAATAAACCAAGAGGGACAGACTGTAAGCAAGGTGAATGGTCGCGGAGTGTCCAGCCGTGGGCGGCGCTGACTTTCAAACACCGCGGAGTCTGGGATCTCTCGCCGAGATCGCCAGTGTCGGAGCTCCAACCAGCGCGGCCTGTGGACTTCAGGTGCCGGGGTCTCCGGGGAGGAAGCGGCCGTTCCAGACGCTCCAAGCCGCTGAGGAGTGTTCTCTCGACGCCGGAACTCCATCATCCGGCGAGAGGGCCTGTAACATCGGGCGCCGGCGACTGCGGAGGCCTCAAATAGGCCCCGACCTCGGATGATCAGGGAGGAAGAGGATTGGACTTTTTAGTGCCTTCCCTCTCAGTGGAAAATGTTGATTCTGCTGTGGGGGGGGGCGTTCATGTTCAATTCCATAGTGTGTTGCGTCTTTTTCATTTTTTACTGTTTTTATGGATCTATGGAAACCTAATTTCTTCTATGTAAAGCACTTTGGTTTCAACGCGAGTCGATTTAAATGTGCTATATCAATAAAAATGACTTACTTACTAATGGTCACAGTCTTTAGGCCAGGATAAGGTAATCTGAAATGGAGACCAAAGGTTTAAGATGAGAGGAGAAAGTTTTAATAGGAACCTGAGGGACAACTTTATGACACAAAGAGGGTGGGTATATGGAATGAACTGTCAGAGGAAGTGATAAAGGCAAGGCAAGGCAAGGCAAGTTTATTTGTCTAGCACCATTCGTGCAAACAGCACGTCAACGTGCTTTACAGGAAAGAAAAAATAAAATAGTCAATAATTAAAAATTGCAAAATAAGCAATAAGACAAATGTATGAATAATAAAACAACGTCAATCAAACAATAAAACGATTTTAAAAAGCACATAAAAGGGTTAAAATTAGACGGTTAAGATTACCTGCATGTCGGGTTATGGACAAGCTATAGTAAACAACAGTGTTTTTAGGTCTGATTTAAATGCGCTTACAGTCTGTGCACACCTCAGGTGTTCAGGGAGCTTATTCCACAGGTGTGGAGCATAAAAACCGAATGCTGCTTCAGCCTTTTTAGTTCTGACCCTGGGAACACAGAGTAAACCTGTCCCTGAAGATCTGAGGAGTCTAGGCGCCTCATATACAACAAGTAGGTCAGAGATGTATTTTGGACCTAGACCATTCAGTGCCTTGTAGGTCAGCAACAGAATTTTAAAATCTATCCTCTTACACACAGGGAGCCAGTGCAAAGATTTAAGGACAGGTGTAATGTGGTCCATTTTCTTGGTGTTGGTCAAGACTCTGGCAGCAGCATTTTGGATAAGCTGCAGTTGTTTAATTGATTTTTTATTGAGACCTGTAAAGATGCCATTACAATAATCTAACCTACTAAAAATATATGCATGAACAAGTTTTTCAGTGTCTTCTTTGGACAGAAATCCCTTGATTCTTGCAATATTTTTTAGATGGTAATAGGCAGATCTGGTAATGGTCTTTATATGGCTGTTAAACTTCAAATCCGAGTCCATAACTACACCAAGGTTTCTGGCTTTATCTGTGGTTTTCAGTGCAATTTAGTCTAGTTGAGCACTCACCTCTAGCCTTGTTTTTTTGGGACCAAAGACAATAATTTCTGTCTTATTTGCATTGAGCTGGAGGAAGTTCTGGTTCATTCACTCATTGATATGTTTGACACACTGGCAGGTGCAACTGTAATGTTTGAATCACTCTGGGACAGGTACATGGATAGGGAATATTTAGAGGTATATGGGCCAAACCTGAGCAAATGTGGCCAGCTCAGCTCAGCTCATGTAGACATCCTAGTCAGCATGGATGAGTTGGGCTGAATGGCCTGTACCATTCTTCTTCTTCTGTCGTGTGTCTTTTAGACCTGCAGCTCCGTTGTGGTGAGCCAGGCCAACGTGTCATCGTCCAGGGCAATCAGACCTCGTACACCATTCGGTGGCTGGTGTTTGGGGCAACTGGTGACTGTGTGTTCCACTGTCTGTGTTGGGTCCCCACACTCGCAGGAGGCCCCACCTCCTCATCGCTACTCCATAGCGTCCGATGCCTGTCCTCAAGTGGTTGAGGGTTGTCCACTGCTTTAGGGGCAGGTCCTGGCCATGGACGTCCATGGGGACATCGATGTAATGGTGTAGCCTAGATCAGTGGTTCCCAACCTTTTTTTGGCCATGCCCCACCTAATCACCTCTAAAATCCTGATGCCCCCCCCCCATGTGGTGATATATAATTCTTATCATTTAAAAAGTGAACTCCGTTTCAGCTGAAGAAGCTTAAAACGCCAATACCTTGCTTTAAACAAGCTTCAAAAGAACATGGCATCCATGAAAAAGAAAAATGAAATAAACAAGACAGTTAAAGTTCTGAGCAAGAAATTACTAAAAAATTGTAAAAAAAAAGAAAAAAACATTAGGTGGTATTAAAATAATAATAATGATAAATATGATAATAAAAGACTATTCACAGGTAATAATGAGAAAGAAAATTTCTATATTAGAATATTGAAATATTTGTGGATTGCCTCATACGAAATTAGCAAATAAAGTTTCAAAACATATAATAGAGAACTGAAATGTTATACAACACAAACTAATTTGATTGGAAGCTTTTTCTGTAATACTTCGATCATTTTAATTACTGTACAATAAAGTAAAGGTACCTATCAAATGCAAAATACCATTTCAGCTCACCTCAAGATAATTAGAATAAAGTTAGTGAGACCCTTGTGCTTCATGCCTGCTGCAAAGAGATTTTATATTAGCCACTAATTTAGTCGGCTTCAGTCTCAAATCTCCTCGTTTAGTGATATCCAGTCGATTTCTTTTCTTCAGTAGCAAATCATTTACAGCAGTAAAGCCACATTCAGCTAAATATGAAGATGGGAACGGTAACAACAGTTTTCTTGCAAAGCTGGTTGAACTTGGGTATTTAGTTTCTGTCTCATCACAAAGCCATGCCATCGCTCCTTTTATGTTGAATAAAGAATCTGAATTTACATACGCACTATGTTTCGCCTTCAAATGCGCCTCAAGACGACCTGGTTTCATTGATTCGTTGGTCAAGCATTGTTGGCATAAGAGGCAGAAAGGTGACCGTTCATCATGGACAGCGGGTATGAAACCAAGTTTTAAATATTCCTCTGAATACTGACGAACTTTCTTCTTGCTTGCACTACTCATTTTAGCACGAGCAGACACAGAAATAATTCTCAGAAAATGGATTGCTTTCCCTTGAGAGAAAACGGAGGAAATAGATATTATAAGGGTAACTTAGCAAAAGCTCTTTGAATCGCATTTCTAAATCCAATTCAATAAATAAGGTTCTCCCATGACCTCGCGCGCTTCGTGCGACGTGCATGAAGAACGATGGCGCGGTGATTATGTAATAACTACACAATAAACACCTTTTTTACCCCCAAAAAAATTATTTACTCAAAATAACATCTGAAACATAAACTACATATGTTTACCTGATGGAAAATCCAAAAAAATAAAAATGGAAAATTTGGACCCAGACCTCCTCAGTCGCCCTCAATTGCCCCCCTGTGGGGCGTAAGCCCCACGTTGGGAACCACTGGCCTAGATGGTTCCGCTGACTTCCACTGGTCTCTCCATCTCATCTTGATCCAGGCGGCCTTAGAAGTGTCAGCCGGTGTTGTGCAGAGCAGCTCTCGAGCGTGCGTGGCAAAGGGGCGCCGTGACTTGAGGCGCACACGTCGTGGTGTCTCCGTGACCATCTGATGGAAGAGGTGGGATTCACTGGTCAGTTCCTTTTGAGAGAGGGCCAGCGTGGCTGCTTCTCGTCTGATGTTGGCTGGGGCAATGTAATGCTGCAACACAAGATCAATTCAAAAAAGATATATTTTTGAAGTTTTACACCATTAGGTTTTTTTGTTTAGTTTAGAGATACAGTGCAGAAACGGCCCCGTCGACCCACTGAGTCCACGCCGACCAGCGATCCTCGTACATTAACAATATCCTACACTCGGGGGACAATTTACATTTATACCAAGCCAATCAGCCCACTAACCTGTACGTACAAACTGCACACAGACAGCACCCGTAGTCAGGATGGAACCCGGGCCTATGGCGCTGTGAGGTATCAACTCCTCCGCTGCGCCACCGTGCCGCCCTTGTCTCAGCGTCCACCATTCTGTACACGTGTCTGTCCTGTGAGCTCGTTCCCTTCACTTTAATGGCCAACGCTGACAACTTCACAAGCAGGTCGTGGCGACATTTGTTCGTGGTGCGAGCATGGATATAAACTAAAATAGCAGCGGAGTAGGAACTTGAGCAAGGATTCTAAATCAGAGGAAGGGTCCCGACATGAAACGTTCTCCAGAGATGCTGAGGTACTCCAGCACTTTGTGTCCTTTTTGGTAAACCAGCATCTGCAGTTCCTTGTGCCTCCAAGTGAATCAGACTGAAGAAGGGTCCCGACCAGAAACATCACCCATCCATGTTCTCCAGAGATGCTGCCTGACCCGCTGAGTTACTCCAGCACTCTGTGTCCTTTTGTGTAAACCAGCATCTGCAGATTCCTGCTTCGACATTTTGTTTGTTCCACTGCGGAATCTCCTCAAATGATGTCTATTTTGAAGAAGTTCCCCTCCTCTCTCTGCAGAGAGTTTGGTGAGACCCTCTTTCACAGCACCCACTTCCCCCCCCCCCCCCCCCCCCCCCCCCCCCCCCCCCCCCCCCCCCCCCCCCCCCCCTCCGCCTCCCCCCTGTGATTCATGTTGTTCTCCTCAACGATCCTATAGTGGAGCAAGATATACCACTCTTGCTAAATGCAATGGGCTGACGTGTAGTACGCAAAGGAACGGAACTTGGGCCATTTTTTCATCCATTTCAGTAACCCGACCCGGCCCGACCCGACGCAGTGTAATCAGCGTTGCGGGGGAACAGTTTGTGTTAATAAATTAAAATTCTGAAAATGAGGAGAAGATTTTTACCAAATAACTTTTATTTTTACGAGGATGTTTCCGCAACTGGCTTCCGTCTCTGCACTGGTATCTTTGCTCCGCTACGGGATCTTTGGTGCGGAGACGGTAGCCGGTTACGGAAATGGGGCCGAAAATTACCCATGAATCTGCCCATGACCGTACTACGTCTTTGTCGTCGAGTGCACTATCTTGCTCGCTGTAGGATCTTTGGTTCTTCTGGCCTAAGACAACGTTCTGACTCGGAATCGCTACCACAGCTACGCGTGTTTCCTCACCAGCCTGAAGAAAGGTCCCGACCAGAAACGCCATCTATCCATGTCCTCCAGAGATGTTGCCTGACCCGCTGAGTTACTCCAGCACTTTGTGTCCTTTCAAGGATTCTGTGCAAGAGTTCACATGGATCAAAACACAAGGCAGGACGATAAAAGTCAAATGAAACTCTAAGTGCCGGAGAAATCCAATGGGTCAGGCAGCCTCTGTGGAGGGAAATGGACAGACAACATTTCAGCCGGGACCCTTCTTTGGACTGATCTTTGGGTCAGGAGGCTTCTTCAAATTGTGGACAAAAGGGTAAGTGTGGGCGGAGAGATGAGGTAGCAGTGTGGCAATAGATGCAAGAATGACCATGAATGCCTGAACGCCTTCTGTCTCAACATGCAGAGTATTCGCAACAGAGGAATGAATCACACAAACAGATGTAAACACATACGTGTAGGAAGGAACTGCAGATGCTGGTTTACAGAGAAGATAGACACTAAATGCTGGAGTAACTCAGCTGGCTAGGCTGCAGTTCTGTTTAGTTTAGAGATACAGCATGGAAGCAGGCCCTTCGGTCCACCGAGTCCGTGCCGACCAGCGATCCCCGCACACTGACACTATCCAACACGTACTAGGGACAATTTACAATTTTTACCAAAGCCAATTAGCCTACAAGCCTGTACGTCTTTGGCGTGTGGGAGGAAACCAGAGCACCCGGAGAAACCCACACTGGTCATGGGGAGAATGTTAAAAACTCCATACAGACAGCACCCGTAGTCAGGATCGAACCTGGGTCTCTGGCGCTGTGAGGCAGCAATTCTACCGCTGCGCCACCGTGCTGCCCCCTGGAGAAAAGGAAGACAGGTAGGTGACGTTTTGGGTCGAGACCTTTCTTCAGACTGAGAGTCAGGGTAGAGGGAAGCTAGAGGTATAAAAAGCTCAGAGCTGGCTCTGATGTCCCAAGAGCCCACAATGGTCCATTGTTGGCTGTGGAGGAGGTGATTATGAAGAGATATGAGACATTGAAACAAGCAGGAACAGTGATTTGAATGTGATTGCAGAGACATGGATGCATGGAGACCAGGGGTGGGAGCTGAACATCCAAGGATTACATAGTATTCATAGAAAACATAGAAATTAGGTGAGGAGTAGGGAATTCGGCCCTAAAGATACCGACACAAAAATCTGGCTGATCATCCAACTCAGTATCCTGTACCTGCTTCTCTCCATACCCCCTGATCCCCTTAGCCACAAGGGCCACATCTAACTCCCTCTTAAATATAGCCAATGAACTGGCCCCAATACCCTCTGTAGCAGAGTGTTCCAGAGATTCACCACTCTCTGTGTGAAAAAAGTTCTTCTCAGGTTTTAAAGGATGAGATCCTTAAAAGACCCCTTGTATTATCCCTAACATCGGGAACAAAAACAATCTACAAAGTAAGAATTTTGTAAGTTTCTATAAGATCCTTCAATCTCCTAAATTCTTATAAACCAAGTCTATCCATTCATAAGACAGTGTGTCCCAGGAATCAGTCTGGTGAACCCCCCTCTGCACTCCCTCTATGGCAATAATGTAGATTCCTCAGATTTGGAGACCAAAACTGTACGCAATACTCCAGGTGTGGTCTCACCAAGACCCTGTATAACTGCAGTAGAACCTCCCTGCTCCAACACTCAAATCCTTTTGCAATGAAAGCTAACATACCATTCGCTTTCTTTACTGCCTGCTGCACCTGCATGCCTACCTTCAATGACTGGTGTACCATGACACCCAGGTCTCGCTGCATCTCCCCCTTTCCCAATCGGCCACCATTTAGATAATAGTCTGCTTTCCCGTTTTTGCCACCAAAATGGATAACCTCACATTTATCCACAGTATACTGCATTCTTGTATTCAGGAAGAACAGAGAACGAGGGAAAGGACTAAAGATAGACACAAAAAGCTGGAGTAACTCAGCTTTCTCATGCAGCATCACCAGAGAGAAGGAATGAGTGACGTTTCGGGTCAAGACCCTTCTTCAGAAGGCCTGAGAGTTAAAAGACGAGGAAAGATATTATCTCTGAAATAAAACAATACAAAGTGCTGGAGTAATTCTCTTATGCCTTTCATAATCTTATACATTTCTATCTGTGTGTCCCCCCCCCCCCCAGCCCCCCAGGCTGACATTGTAGATAAAACAATCCAAGCTTGCCCAACTTCTTTATCAAAACCAGGCAGCATTCTGGTAAAAATAGACACTGGAGTGCTGGGGTAACTCAGCGGGTCAGGCAGCATCTGTGGAGAACATGGATAGGTGACGTTTCACAGAGTGCTGGAGTAACTCAGCGAGTGCAGCAGCATCTATGGAGCTAAGGAAATAGGCAACGTTTCGGGTCGAAACCCTTGCGGGTTTCGGCCCGAAACGTTGCCTATTTCCAGAAGGGTTTCGGCCCGAAACGTTGCCTATTTCCTTCGCTCCATAGATGCTGCTGCATCAAAACTCAGCGGGTCAGGCAGTATCTGTGGAGAACATGGATAGGAGACGTTTCACAGAGTGCTGGAGTAACTCAGCGGGTCAGGCAGCATCTGTGTGGAGAACATGGATAGGTGACGTTTCACAGAGTGCTGGAGTAACTCAGCGGGTCAGGCAGCATCGGTGGAGAACATGGATAGGTGACGTTTCAGGAGGGAACGCTTCTTCAGACTGGTTGCGATGGGGGAGGAGGGAGGAAGAAAGCTGGTAGAGAGGAGGGGCAGGACAAAGCCTGGCAAGTGAAAGGTAGATGCAGGTGAGGAGGGGGAGCGTTGATAGGCCAATTGTTGCACAAAGGCCAGGGATGAAAAGGCAGGTGCGAGACAAAAGGATTGAAGAGTTGCGAAGCTATAGGAAGGAATATGGGTGGATGGGGTGGATGTGGATCAGTCTAAAGAAGGGTCTCGCCCCGAAACGTCACCTTCTCTCCAGAGATGTTGCCTGACCCGCTGAGCTACTCCAGCTTTTTGTGTCTATCTGCGAGTTTACACCTGTTGTGCCCTGTGTTCATCTCCCCTCTCCTTGTCATCCAGGGTTTGCTGCTCCTGCCAGCCTTCACTCTGTAGCCTCGTCCATCTGAACTTGGAATTCTATGCTCTGGAAATACCTCAACAAAAGACTTCTGTGTAAGAGCTGCAACAACAGAAGAATAACCTCCGATCTGGATCACACACAATCCCATCATTGGCCAAATGTTCTTTCTGAACATGTCTGAACAATGTCCTGGAATGAACGACTCTTCAGCAGAGTGGGAACACCTTCCTGGCGATACTCCAGCATGATGGACCCTGCGCGGTGAAGGCAGGCTGGACAACAGGCCGAGGGTGACGGAGGAGGCCCTGCAGCAGCCTGGGGCTCGCCTGGATCAGGAACAGATCCACAACATCCAGCGCGTGGACC